>NW_017732154.1:290622-422741 GCF_001890085.2 Hipposideros armiger
ACACACACACACACACACACACCATTTACATCTCTGCCAACCTGGACCACTGGCCCTTTCTTGTGCTTTCTCTCCCCTGACCTCTTCTGCTCACCCATAAGGGTAAAAGCCTGCCAGTCAAAATTTACCTGTTCTTTGCAACTGGGATCAAGTGCCAGTTCTGCTCTAACTCCTTTGAATTCCTATGGCCTTTACTCAGTAAATATTTTGTGTGTGCCTACTATGTGCCAGGCACTATCCTGGGAACTTTCTCACTTTCTGCTTCCATTAAAGTTTTTATCACACTGCTTGGTGGCATCTGCCACATAGTGTTTGCTTGACTTATCCTTCCTGATAGGATGAGAAAGGGCAGGAACCATGCGTTATAAAGTTGGGGGAGGGACTAAGGGGTGACGAACCCCCTCCCCACAGTCAAAAATTCGTGTGTAACTTCTAACTCTCCCAAAATTTAACTAAAGCCTACTGTTGATCAGTCTTACTGATAACATAAAATCAATTAATACATACTCGTATTTGGTATGTTGTATGTATGATATACTATATTCTTATATAGTATAGAGTAAGCTAGGGGCGGCCGGTTAGCTCAGGTGGTTGGAGCGCAGGCTCTTAACACTAAGGTTGCTGGTTTGATTCCCACATAGGCCAGTGAGCTGCGCCCTCCACAACTGGATTGAAGACAATGACTTGACGTGGAGCTGATGGGTCCTGGAAAATCATATTATTCCCCAGTAAAGTTAAAAAAAAAAAGTAGAGTAAGCTATTTTTAAGAAAAGAAAATGTTATTAAGAAAATCATAAGGAAGAGAAAATACATTTACAGTACTGTGTGTGTTTATTGAAAAGCATCCACATATAAATGGATCCATGCAGTTCAAACCCATGTTGTTCAAGGGCGAACTGTGTATCTTAGTATGCCCAAGAGAGCCCACCACATCCACTCCAGTTAATTGGATTCATTGAATGAATGAATCAGTATGTGAATGAGTAAATACAGAGATGGCTTTTGGAATCATAAGGGTGTCTACCCACAATAGTCTATATTGTTCAGAGATTTAGAACAGTGTCCCATCCTATTTGGCAATCTTTATTTAAATACAAAAGTATATTAGAAACTGTTCAGAAGAAAGCTCTGAAAAAAGAGGTTTCTTCGATAACCATAGATACCATTCATGGGGCACATATTATGTACTGGGGGCATCATGCTGACATTTTATATGCGTTCCCTGATTGGGTACATTTAGTAAGCCCATGAGGTAGGTATTTTTATTATCTCCATTTTACAGATGAGAAAAACTGAGGCCTTAGTGTAACTCACTTAACATCACACAGAGAGTAAGTGACAGAGTCAGAGTTCAAATCCACATGTGCCTGAACTAAAGCCTAAATTCTTAATCACTGAGGTAGTATCTAAACTGACAAAAATCACTGTCTGTGAGTGAGGGCAGAGAACATTATACGTGATAACATCTGAAAACTAGAAGGTGAAACAGGCTCTGTGATCGGGAAAAAAATAAATGCAAGAATTGGAGCAACAACAGAGTATTAGAGGAGGGAAGGTGTCCCAAGTTCATCTCATATCACAATAAGAAGGAAGTGAGATGAGCCACTTTTTGTTTTTTTCCACGTCCTCTATAAATTTGGGAATTGAGACTAGTCCACTGAGGGAATGATGAATTTTAGACTTTTAGGTATAGGAGAATATTTAGTTTTTAAAGAGATTGTTATCTGTCCTTTAGATTTAGGGTTGTCTCTGCACACTAGATAATAGAGGGTTAGGTAGAACAATGGTACCTCATACCTCCAAAGAAAGAAGGAGTAATCTGAGTAAGACGGGCATTCCGTGAGTATTCTTAAGACACGCATCATGAACCACATGGCTGTAATGCATGTGTGGCCTTCTCTACCACATGAATGTTTTTTCCCTTTTTTGGTTGGACCCCAGTTCTCTGATAACAAAAATAGAAGAGCATGAGGTAAGAAAGGTAGAAAAATTCATGATTAGAAAACTCTTGACTCAGTTCGTGATGAAGAGCTATGATCTTGTTCTAAATTATTAGAATGTTAGTTGTGCTACTGGCTTTGACTATCACAAACAACAGATGTCATAGTTAATAGAAACCATGATTAGGCAACAGAAGTCATAGTTAATCAACAAAAGTCATGATTAATTAACAAGAGTCATGATTACCCAACAGAAGTTATGATTAACAACAGAAATCGTAGTTAACCAACACAAATCATGGTTAACCAACAGAAGTCTTGATTGACTAGCGTGATTACAACTCAAATCAGTGGATCTTCTCCTAACTTCAGAGAAATCTGATTGCTTACTTTCTTAACTACAGGTAATACCATCCTCAAGGAATACATTTTTACTAAAGAATTTTTTTATGGAATTAAGGTATAATACATCCAGAAGTATCCCCTGGCTCTGGTTATAGCTGAGGACTTCACCATTCATTCATTCATTCATTCAATATTTATTTATTGAATATACTATATGTCAGGTTCTGTCCTAGCCCTGGGGATGTGTACAAATATAATTTTATTAGGTGTTGACATATTGAAATACGTTGCTACCCATTGTTTAATAGCCATTGCCTTGAGCCTTTTCCGCTTCCTACCCAAGTCCACTGTCTTGGTTACAAGGAGACCGTAGTAAGCACTGCCCCCAAGACCATCTTGGAGCCCCCCAATCTGCCTGCTTTAGTTCCAAGGAACTGGCACCCATGCTCATTATTCTCCCCTGTCAGGAAGGCCTGCACCCCAGCAAGGAAGATGTCACATGTGATGGTGCTACTGTGATACCTTAATGTGGAAATCCATGATGCCTGTTCAACTCCCTGAGGCTGTGACCACTGGGCAAAGGCTGGCATTTCCCTATGTCACCCATGTAGCCTCTGAAGTAGACAGTAGTATTGATTTTGGTGTATCACACTTAAATGGGTGTACTAGAGAAGAAAAAGCAAAATATCAAGGTTGCCTAGAAGACAAAGTATTCGTGTGTGTTTGGATCTGTCAGAGAGGGCTTCCTGAATGAGGTGACATATAGCTTGAAGACCTGATAGAAATTTTCTGGGTTTACTCGGAAAAAGATGTTCTATGGATGTAAAAGACTAAAATGGTGGTTTCAGCAACCCTAGACTTCATGTCAGAAAACCAGACCTAAAAACTTCCTGAAAACTTATAGCCATGGGCTTCTGGGTGTTATGGAAGCACTCCAGTTTCACTCCAGCCACAGACATCTCCCTGAGGCCCCTCACAGAGGTTGTGTGATTATTCAGTTCCAACATAAATGTGAAAGCCATCTGACAGTTCTCTTGTTGGTGTCTTGTAAGCCCCAGAGTAGTCTGAAGAAATTGCCCTTTTTGCCCACACAGATGGAGGGTCTCTCTTTCCTTAGTCTTCAAACACCATCTCTGCCTTGGCCATTTTCTTTGCCCTCAGAATCTCCTTCATCCTCAACTCCGAAGCTATCCCAACTCATTATTCCCTGGTGATTATATATTGGAATCCCAGATATTTATAGCTGGAAAGGATCTTAGAAATAAGTCACCCAGCCCCTCACTTAGGAAATGAGAGCTTAGCCCCCCCCAGGTCTGTGACTTGTCCAAAGCCACTGAGTGGTAATGAATGAAGAGGCTGCAATGCCTCCAGGGCCCTTCCTGTTCTGCCTCCCACCTCCTCTCTCCACTTGGGTGGCCCCTCCACATGGGACTGAATCCTTCCTCTTTATATGCTGAGCTTTTCAGCTTTGCCTCTTCCAGATGTGTCTCTATCCATCTATTGGCTTCAAGAACTGTTAGACTTGAACACAGTACTTTAATGCTCATTTTTACATGGGAAAAGTTTTGGGTTATAGGTTTCTTTCCAAAGGATGAGTTTCCCAGTTTTAAGTGGACGGATTCATGGCTTTAAGCCACATTGATTTGCATAGTGAGCAACTTGTTTATTTTCTCTGACTTCCTCAAAGAGAAAGTCGCACATCAGTGCTGATCTGTCTCGAACACTTGCTTAGCTCTCTTTTCAGCAAGAAGTGAGGAGGCCCGTGGGCCCCAAGCCTTTAGCAGAGCCAATGTCTAGAGAAACTGAAATAACATCTGATTATTCTTTTGTTTGACTTTCGTTTTATTGACTTTCTGAGTGCCTTCTAATATTGACAGTTTAAACGTTTGGAATAGCGTTAAACATAAAAAGAAGAGTCAACCTAAATACAAATATTAAGTAAATAAAACTTCGGTGGCATGTAACTGTGGCGCCACACACGCACATGCACACACACGTGTGCACATGCACTAGGTACTCAAAACAGTGACCTAAGAGAAAGCCGGTTTTATGTGACAATTCCCGTGTCTACTAGGGAGAAAGGGGATTTATACAATATAAACCTCTCTTTGGCCTCAGAGGGCATTTCTGTTTACCCGACCCATGTATAAAAATACCTCACAGCATATATTTTATTTTAGTCAGCAAGTATTCTACCTTGATGGAAATGATTTACTGAAACTTAGACCTCCTGTAATCCAGCCAAAAATCTGATTGGGAAAACCAAGAAGTCCTATTTAGTTTCTGCCGTCATTGCTACTGAACCACACCGACTGGGTAATTAGTGACATATAAAGTTCTTTAATTCTGTCTTCTTCTTTCATCTGAGCATCATGAGGTTGTTTTTCTGTCCTCTGCGGTCACTCGCTAAGAATTTGCTGAACTGAATATTCAGCTTTTAAGAAATGGAGGCGGTCACCTCTGTCCATACCTTACTTACCTCACATATGCGAAAAAGACTGGTTCTTCCATCGTGTCAGTGTTTTTTTGGCATGAGAGCAATGAAGTTTTTGTAAAGTGAGTTTGTACATCTGGCAGCCAAAAGTGTCCTGTAGGTATTGATTTATTTATTTTTTTTTTCAGGAAAAGATGTGTTTTGAGGTGACCACTCTGCACAGATTCTCTTAGCGTTTCAAAGTGTTGGTAACCTGTTATTTTAGATTCTGAGCATATTTGTAGCTGCAGAGGTACAAAAATAAACTGTTTTCTTGGAAAATGCGTGTGTCTGGGATGGGACAGGAGTTGCAGCCTTCACAAGATTTCTAGGCGTTTACAGTTGAACCATGCCAGTAAAAATATGTTTATTTAGACATTAAAAATCCTAGGGTACCCACATAAATATCCTAAACAATGTGCGTTACAGGAGCTTTCTTCACTAATGTGCTTTAGCTTTGAATGTCTTCAGTTCTGGCTGCTGGAGTGTTAGTGTATTACAGGGAAAAGCTGAACTCAGATGGTGAGTCTTAGTTGCTGTCCAACTCATGTGGTGTTGTTTCTTACTTTCAAGAGAATTGTTTCTGATGTAGATAAAGTCACATCTCCATTGAAAATGTGAAACTCCTTGCTTTTAACGCTCATAGCAACAGAGAGATATTTGTTGGGCAGTAGAAGAGAGAAAAGACAGCAGGTATACCCCCGCTCCCTATTCATTCATCTGTGTATTTGACAAGCATCACTACATTGTCTGTTGTCTGCAAAGCTGTATGATAGGACTGGGGAGGACAAAGAAAAGGCCAGGACCCTGTGCTCATGGAGCCGAAAGCCTGCTTTATTTCATCGGTATTTCACAAAAATCAGGATACCTTGCCTCTTTCGTCAAAATAGAATTTTCAAAGAGTTAAAAAAACAGTCATTCATTCAAATGTTCAGAAAACACATGCTGAAGACTTATTTAACTCATTAATGAGGGAACTGATAGGATGGCAAAGCTGGTTCAAAGGAGGATATGAGTAAAATAGGTAGGTGGATAAGTTGAATGGATGGATGGATGAATGGATGGATGGATGGATGGATGGATGCATAGATAGGTATAGATAATTAGATAGGTAGGTAGGTAGATAGATAGATAGAGTGAAAGGAAAAAAGAATACTGGAATAAGATTGAAAAGTTAGATACAAAACTGGTTAATGTCCTATGAGGCAGTAAAACAGTAATTTGGAGGATTGTATTTCAACCAAGCAGAAATCCTTTTGCACCTATATTAAACAAATATTATTTGTAATTTACCAGTCTTCTACAATCCATACAGAGTCTGGGTCCAGTCAGTAGTAAATAGTAAGTCAAACAACGTTACATTTCTCAAGAGCGTTAGATGACTTTTAGGTAAGCTTGTCAGTCAATGCTGTAGCACAGCACTGCCTGATAGAACTTTCTTCAATGATGAAAATATTCTGTATATGTACTGTGCAATGAGGTAGCCACTGGCCATATGTGGCTATTGAGCATTAGAAATGCATTAATAGCTAGTGCAAATGAGGAATTGAAGTTTTAATTTTATTTTTTATTAATTTTGATTTAAACAGTCACCTATAATTAGTGGTTATTATATTGGACAGCATAGATCTAACATGGCATTACTGGGCAGTAATTTTTCTGTCTTGTTTCCTGGGTAATTTTTTTCTAAATACTTTGTAAATTAAATCGTATTTTAAGTAATGTAATAGGAGCAGAATATGTAAAAGAACTCAGAGATGACTTTTTAAAAAAGACCTAATTCTTTCATTAGTCAAATAATTTCTTTTGCAAATGTGTTGCCTCTTATATTGGATTTTTTAATGGCGGACTCAACCTGAAATCATTCTGACCGGTAAAGGAGCTGCTTATAAAGCTAAGCCTATTTGGAGGGAACCCAACTCTGCATTATGTTTTCTGAGTAAATCAGCTTGGTATTAATTTTCTTTTAGCAAGATAATAACAGTCATGTCTAGTTTTGATTAAAAGGGGCTTTCTGGTTTGCAAAAAAAGGGAGACCTGACTATTAATATTTCACAAGGATTTTAAGGCTTAAATAAGTTCACTTTTCTGCTGCCGTCACTTCATTATTCAGAACGAGCAATCAATGCATTGATAAGATTGGCTTTGATTTCTCATGAAGCTCAGTAGTTTTACTTAATTTTCTCATCTTCTTGTTTGCTTGCAGGGGTTTTTCCGCAGAAGTATTCAGAAGAACATGATTTACACTTGTCACCGAGATAAGAACTGTGTTATTAATAAAGTCACCAGGAATCGATGCCAGTACTGTCGACTCCAGAAGTGCTTTGAAGTGGGAATGTCCAAAGAATGTAAGTGGAGTCTCAAAATTTTTTTTCCTGTTTGCCTTATCTATAAAATATGATTTGCTCAGCTTCTAAAATCAAGTCGTGGGGGGATGTCAGCATGTGGAATTCTGACATGACATTAATGATATAGTGCCAAGGGTAGGTGTAAACAGAGATGACATGAAAATAGAATAACTGTGGGGATTTTCAGATAAAACTTGAGTGGCAGTCGGTGAAAAGACAGGAGCTGGGTGTTGTGGATGGCAGGTTTGTATTCCAGAGCGGTTACTAACTCACTGTGTATTTCAGAGCCACTAGTAATTCGAGCATATCACATAGCCACTTGGAGACTTCCTTCCCCCATCTTCACAGTGGGAATAAAGAGTCTTGCCTGTATTGGTGAGACTAAGAGAGACAAGAGGCAAGGATATTGACAGTAGTGATAATTGTCCCCTTCTTAGAGGGGAGAAAGCATAAAACTTTTGTTGTAGAAGAAATGTGTAGAAAGTCAGCATGTTGTGGCATTTTCCCAAACTTGATTTAGCTTTTTTTCCTTCCAGCCACCCCCTCCTCCAAACAATTATACACTTTATTAATGCAAAAAAGTGTTTTAGTAAGTTAAAAATTAGTGGTCCATAAACATCTGATAATGGGGATCTGAAATAGATATGCTTTTACATAGGCAGAGTATGCGCACCACAAAAATTTCATTCTTAAAATTTCTCTTTGGGAATAAAAAAGCGACAGGCCAATGGCTTGGTTCGGGCAGCCCTAGGAAGATGTAGGGGTGTGTGCCAGATAGTGGGATCGCTGCTTCTTCAGTCATTCCACCACTTAGGTATCTGGAAAAAGCAAACTGTGAATGAGGCACTGGGCTAGGTGCTGTGAGGGGACCTCTGAGACACCTGAGATAGAACCACTGCCATCTAAGAGTGTGGGATGAAAAGCCAAGCACCTTGGCCATGATCCTACAGTTGAGTTTGAAGACTTGTTACAGGTTGAGGGCTCTTGGATTTTGGAAGTGGGAAGTGTGGCCTTGGGGGGGAAGACTGACTGAGGAGGGAAAGCCCGATAGCCAAGCAGCATTGCTCTGAGGGTGGCCAGCAGTCATATTGATCCTCTCTGCTAGGAGCTACTACCTGGGATGTTTCTTGGTGGCCTGTCCAGCATCCTAACTATACCTAGAGTTTAATTCATTTTTTTTCTACCTCTTGGCTTTCTACACTCCAGGGAAAACTTCAGGGTTGGGGTAAACTGAGTTGACTCAAGCCAATTAGCATATTCTGTGTCTCAGCCACAGTCATTTGTTTATAGTGTGAACATGTGACCTAGACTGGTCCAATGAGAATGAATTCAAGACTCACGCTTATGATCCATTAAAAAAATGGTAAATTAGACTTCATCAAGATTAAAAATGTCTGTTCTCCAAAAGATACTATAAAATTAATGAAAAGACAAGCTACAGACTAGGAGAAAATATTTACAAATCACACATCTGATAAAGGTGATCTAGAATGTTAAAACCTCTGAAAACTCAATACTAAGAAAGCAAATAACCCAATTTAAAAAAATAGCCAGTCCCCTTCAAAAATGCCAAGATATTGCAAGACAAAGATAGACTGAGCAACTGTTCCAGATTAGGAGAGCCTTAACAACTAACTGTAAAGTATAATCCAGATTGGATCTTAAATCAGAGGGAGAAGAGCTATAAAGGACATTATTGTGACATTTAGTGAAATTTGAATATGGACTATAGATTCGAATATAGCATTGTAACAACTTTAAATTTTCTGACTTTGATCATTGGGCTATTGTTATATAAGAGAATATCCTTCTTCTTGATGTCTGCAACTAACTCTCTATGATTCAAAAAACAACAACAAAAAAATGTGTGTGTGTATAGAGAGAGAGAGAGAAGAACAAAATGTAGCAAAATATTAAGAATTGTGAATCTGGAAGGAGGATGGGTATACAAGAATTCTTTGTACTATTCTTGCAACTTTTTAGCAAATTAGAAATTTTATCAAAAGAAAATTACCAAAACCAAGCAAGATTCATGCTTAGAATATTAGGACAGAAGTTTCCTCCCTTCCAACGTACATGACTACAGAGACAAGTAGCCACAAGTATCGCTGGTAGCTATTTTTCACCCCTAAGGGAAGTTAGCTGTAGGACAAAGCAGGCCCTGTGGATGGAAGAGTGGAAAGAGAAATCGCACCCTGAATGGCATCATTAAGTTGCTAACGTAACTGACCTGGAAACCTTTGCCTCCAGATCATTTTGTTGTATTTGTTGAGAATTATGCATTAAAGCAGTTGGGGTTGGGGTCTTATTCATATTTAGGGTCCTGATGAACAAGAATGAACAGGGTCATCGGATAAGAAAGCATCCTGCATGTGCCATTCCTTCTGGGAGGGTCTTTTTTCTGGCTGTTTCTATCTGTAGATGATGTGTCAATTGACCATATTTCAGCCAGGTTTCTTGGATCCCTCCAAACTTGAGAGCTTTTGAATTACTTAAAATCAGTGAATGTGAAGATATGAAACTAATAGTCACTTAGCTTTGACCCCAGATTCTACCATTGAAAAAAGCATGATATTGACCTGCAATTGCCAGGTTATTTATATGTGTAAGTGGGACTCACAGGATGATCAGCTGATGCACCATTGTTGGTCTGACATCACGTAGACAGGGATGTTACACTATAGTTCTGTGGGAGAATTTCAGTTCAGGCTGAAATTATAAATGAGTAAGCCAGATGTGGACTCGGGGAAAATCAGTACTTTTGCATTTATTTTGTGTGGGCTAGAGACCCATTTCCTGCTTACATTACTTAAAACCCATATCCTGCTGCTCTGTAAAAACTGGCAGCTTGGTTGGCAATTAAAAAAAAAATAATGTTTACACCCACAGAAAAACTCTAGTTTCAACCCTAAAGGAACCTATCACCTTAATTAGATTTAAAAATATAGAAATGGGAAGAAAATGGGATCATTGTACCCAAGTACACAAAAATAAACATATTTTCCTTAGGAGGAAATTGAAGGGGAAGAAATAAACAGTTGAAGTATAGGGACTGAGGGTTCAACAGAATATTTTTAAAGTTGAAACAGAAGGAAGCAGGAACATATGAGGTTCAGGAACCATTTATACCACAGTGTACGCAACTGAAAGGAACCCAAGAATAATAGAGACTCATAGAATATGAGAACTGAAAAGGGATCTCAGAGGTTGATTTTCACTCACCTCTCTCATTTGACATACAAGTACACCAGGACCCAGAAAGATGAAACGGGTTTTCCAGCAATCTCTGACTGGCTAAGACAGACCAAGATTACAGTGCAGGCCTGCCACTGCTCCTTGCCATTGCTTTCTCTGCAATACCAAGATTAGCAAGACTTGCATTCAGTTCTAGCCACAAGTCAGGCCAATTCATCAGCATGTGTCAGAATTCTTTGGATGCGAGTGACAGGAAACCCAGCTCAAACAGGCATAAGCTAGAAACTCAGCACATGTAACTGAACAGTCCAGAGTAACAGCTGGGTCCAAGGGCTCACATTCATTTTCAGGGCATTGTTCTTCTTTGTCTCCCACAGCTGTTTTTGCTATGTTGGTTTTGTTTCCAGGAAGGTTTTCCCCATGGCTAATAAAGATGGCTACCAGCAGCTCCAGTCCAATAGTCTACCCAGCAATATGAAAGAGATTCAGATCTTGATAATTCCATCCTGCCTGGGGACCAATTCTCAGTGGCCTAACTTCAGGCATGTGCCCCTCTATGAACACATTGCTTTGGGGGGTGGGGAGTGGGGGTAGAATGCCGTGATTGACAAGGTCTGAATCATGTGCCAGTCCCTGGGGCCAGGAATGAGGTTGATCTCACTCAAAGCACATGAGCCAGAAGTGTGGGATGCAGTGTTCCTCAGAAAACAGGAGGCAAAAACTACCTTCTGTCCACTGTGATGGCCGCACAGTGCTGTTCCCAGCACATTCTTCTTATTCTTTATGCTGGGGGGAGCAAGGGAGAGAAAGAAGAAAGGAAGGAAGGAAAGAAAGAAGGAAATGAGAGAAGAGAGAGAGAGCAACCTAAGAATTATATGATAGTAATAGCTAACATAGGGTGTTTCCTATGTCCCAGGCACTGGGTTAGTCTCTAAATACTTCATCCCATTTGATCCTCCCAACAACCCTATAATCCTTCTCTTCCCCTTTTTTGGGGCAGTTGTGGAACCTGAGGCACAGAGAGGTTAATTATCTTACTCAAGGTAACACTGTAAGAGGCAGTATTGGGATTTAGACATAGGTGGTAAGACACACTGACTGCTATAAAAAGCAGCTTTTAAAACCCTCGGTTCCCTTTTCAACTCTACTTTATTGCCAGTGGTTAATAAAATAATAATCACACTCCTTGCTCTGTATTAGAGATATAGCCCCTGGAAAATCATGTGCAAATTTAATTTGTATAGATCAAATTTGGTTTTAAATGTATACGAAGATTTATTAGTAAAAGAAATCCTTTAGTGTGGCCCGTCAGAAAAGCATACATATTTCTTCATTTTTCTGTTCTGTAATGCTGGTTGGTATACCTTTTATTTTCCAAGGGCTTTGCACAAGTAGGGGAGCCTTTTTAGAGAGGAATAGCTATTTGTCAGAGCATGGAATTCAAAAATGGTAACAGCAAGTAAAAAAAAAAATCGATTTTCAGCAGCATTCTAGAAGTGGTACAAAAATTTATGAAGAGCTTGGGAAGAAGGCAAAGGAAGCAAAATGACTCAAAGTTGAGGGATGAGCTGGTGGGTGGGAGACTTGGAACGATGTCAGCAGAGGTGCGTATGTGGCTAAGCCCTAAAATAAAAACAAGAAATAAAAAAGAGAAACAATAAATAAAGACATAAAATTTGGGACTGTGAAAGAGATGTCTGGGCAAGCTTATGATGCAGATAAACCGCTAATTGTCCACGATGAGGAAGGTTGAAGACAATGCTGCTCAGAGACCAGGAGTATAGATAGCCTGACCAAAGGCATTTGAGTTAAAGAAATTCAAATGAATCGCTCAAACCTTTAAGCCAGAGAGCAGCAATTTTTTTTAAAAAAAGGGCCTAATAGAAAAAAATGTTTTTGGCTTTCTGAGCCATATGATCTCTCTCAATCACTCAACGCTGCTGTGGCAGAAAAAAAAAAAAAGCAGCCATAGAAAATATATAAAAATCAAGTGTAGTTGTGTTCCAATAGAACTTTAGTTACAAAAACAGGCAAAGGGCTAGATTTGGCTCAAAAGCCATTGTTTGATTACTTCTGTTTTAAGTGGCTCATCCAGTGTCCAAGTCTGCCACTTATGGCTGCTCTGGGATCGCATTTCCAGCTCCCACTTCTCATCCACTCATCTCCTACCCGTAGATGCTCCAGCTTCCAGCCACACTGGAACGTGCTGACCCACAGCTCATACATTCATGTTTCTGCAGAGGCTGTTCCATGGAATTTGGCTTCCAACTTTGTTAAACTGAGCCCAGGAGCCTGCTGAAATGTCACTTCCTGTTTGAAGCCTCCATTGGACCTCACCCCATGCTCTAGATAGTTATTCATTCTTCCCTGGTGTCCCTGTAGTGCTTTGAACTCACCTCCATGCACCAAACTTTATCATAGCGTGATTCTTCACACACCAGTGAGGCTCCCTGGCTTGATGATAGACTCCTAAAAGGCAAGCATCAAGTCTTCCTCACCCTGTAGTCCCAGTTAGCCTGATGTTTTGCTCAGTGAAATTGGATTGGCCAAGTGGTGAAATATGGCGCTTTAAAAGACAGCCAAATCCAGCATCTCTCTAGCTTTATTTTCTGACAAGCTGTCTGACACACAAAATAATTCTGGGTGTGCCTCATTCAACTCTCATTCATTTGCTTTTCTGTTCCGGGCCAGGTCAGGTTATTCAACTTCTCTGGGTTTGTGTTTTCTACCAGGATAAGAGGAGCATTAGTATTGACTAATAGCCGAGGCATGATGTGAGAATGGATGCTTTTAATCCTGTTTAGACAACAGTGTTTCTACAATTTGCTTCCTCTTGCCAGTTCCCTCCCCTAGAAGACATTAGATCCTGTAGTGTGTTTGCTATTGAAAGTGGTTGAACTGAGCAGGCATCTTGTGTAGCTGTGAGTAGCAAAAGCCCAGTTAAGGTGGAGAGGCTAAAATGGACAAGTGGTGGGGTTTGCGGCTCACTTTTGCCAAATCTTGGCTATCAAGTTGCTTACTGACAAAAGGAGATCCAGGGATAGGATAGACAATGGGGTCTGGAGGCCAAAGGAAAATAGAAGATAAGAATTAGGCCAGAATCAAGACTTGCGTGCTGTGATGAAGGGCAAGTAGTGGACCCTGGATGCTTCTAACATTTGACCAGGTTACCATAGTTCTCTGCTCTCCATCCCATGTCTGGAGCAAAGATACTATGGAAGTTATTGTGGCTCTCACTCTCATTCAATTTCTTTTCTTTCTGAAAAACCACTGGACATTAATCCACAAAGGAACCTCTTCAGGTTGCTCTTTGAGCTTATGTTTATGTGGCCCATGCCTTTGAGTGGTGGGCAAAACATGTCTTTGATTTTGTTTGAGAATGCTGTTCAGTGTTTATTTCACAGCGTTTTTTCCTATGGCAGTTTCATAAGTGTATTTGTAGAATAGAGCAATTGAATAATCTCTGAATTTAAGAGTCCCTAAGCACTCATTGACACCTTCTCATTTGGGGCGTATTGAGCTTAAAAACAGCTTTTTATAAAGTCTCTAAATTCCGATTTATACTTTAGACATGAACATCCCCATGGATCGATTGGATGGAATGAATGTGCTTTGTGCGGATGCTTCAAGACTTCCACGAGAGGTTTCTGCTATTCTGTGTTTCTCTCATTTCCCCTTTAATGTTAAACTTACATTAAAACAAACCTTTTGGATTAAAGGCACTTAACCTCAGTTAAAATCACTTTTGTTGGTGCACAAATTATATTGATGTGCTCATTGGTTCTACGGCTGAATTTTACTGGCTTAATAATGAGGAAATTCATATTGTAGGTTGCCCTGTGTACTTGGGAAATTACATAAAAATCATCATCAGGGCACTTAATGTCTTTCTAATTTTAGTTTATTTCTTCATTTGTTCCCAAGTTACATCCTAGCCTGTTACCACGTTTCCAAGGTTCGCTGTGACTGTTTTGTTCTGCTCACCAGAGATGCGGCATTAACCCTCCACCTTCTCCTTTGGCCCTGCTATACATAGTCCCTAAAGAGCACCCCCCAAATTAAATGAAAGGCTAGAAACTTCATATTTTTATATCTAAAAATGTCATCAGAGCTGGAAACTAAAAATTTGCTTTCCACTTGTCAAATGTTAATGGTTTTCTGCATCAGCCTGGGAGATTAAAAAAAAAAAATTCCTTTTGGGCACCAGCAGCTCAGTGAACTCAGTGCCACTGTGGGACTTGAAGCCCATTAACACTTAGGCTGCAAAGGAAGCATTAAAATTCCTTCAGCTTCACTCACATGTTTCTCCTTGCTGCCTGTCTCCTGGAAAGGGGACACTCAGCACAGTCTCACCTTAGAAAAAGGAGAGATTTCCATGACATAATACGACAGAGCAGAGGAAGGAACAAAGGGCTTTGGAGGTGGCCTGAGCTGAGTTCAAATCTGACTCCACTGGAGTTTTCTCATCTTGGGCAAGATGTGCAATGTAGCTTTAAGTGGGACAAGTGAACCTACCACATGGGGATTGTCGCAGCAACCCTCCTGGGTTGTTTTGTGAATTGGACCTCATGAGGATAATGCGTTGAGCACTGAGGTTGGCACACAGTAGGTGCTAAATAAATGATAGCTATTCTCTCGAGTTCTTCCTCTAGTGGTGACACAGGATCTGTTCTGTGCTCGTGTTGCTGCTGCCACCGCAGTTTTTTATTTTAATAATATGAACCTTAGTTCATATTCAGGAGAAGCGTGTCAGACAGAAGTTCTATCTTTTGAATTGTTTATGATGCCACAGTGCAGCTGTACAGTCCCAATATTAAGTCACAGCATCAAAAATAAAGCTTGAAGGCACAGTTCCCAAAATAAATATCTTTCTCGGCCACTGTAAACTGGGAGGCAGGTGGTTCATTTGCCCGGAGATGCTGAAACATGTGTAATCAGAGAATGGGACGGGATGCTGGTATCATGGAACCCAACGCCATGGGGAAAACCGAACTGGGGTGTCAGAGAGGATGCCTGGCCCTCTTCCTGCATCAGTTAGCTCAAGGTGAGGCCATTGGGGTCTCCCAAGTGGTGCCAAACCCACGCCGAATTGCCAAGGAGGAAAAGTCTCCCTCCCTCCTTCCCAGCATCCCTCCTTTTGTCATCCATTTGGGAGGAAGGCCAGGGAGGACATCAGTGATGATAGGATAGGTGGTGGTCACAAATACTTTACCAACGGCGAGTCTCCCAAGACTTTGGGTCATGCCATGTGGCAGCTAAGACAGAAATAGTTTCACGATCCTCAGTGTCCTGAGATTCAGAGAGACCTAAAGATCTGCCTAAAGTTCTGCTGCTGGCTTAAACCTATGGGTCCTACCTAATTCCAATTCCCAGTACATACACAATAGAGTTCTTGTGTGATTTTAGTGCTACACAGTTTTCAGTATCTTCACCCATCTTTGCTCATAAATCACATATTCTATCATTTGCATACATGATTTGATTTGATATATGTACTAGTTTAATACATGATTCCCCCAAGTGTAAACTCTGCACACAACAATATGAAACATCATTTTAAGAAGTATTGAATTTAGCATGGAATAATATTAAGTCATACAGTGATAAAGTTATTCCCTTTTCAGTATTCACTTACTCTTTTTATTACCAATGAGAAAATCTCAGTTTGATGCTAGAACAACCTTAATTAATATCTCTTGAACCTTTGTTAATCTCCTTTTTTTACAGACAGAGGACAGGCAACCATACGTAGTCAAACTAAATTGTATTTATTTCAGAGGTATGCAAACTGTTTCTTAAATGTCCAGATAGTGCATATTTTAGGTTTTGCAGGCCATTTGGTATTTGTTGCAAATATTTGACTCTACCATTGCAACATAAAAGGTTCATGAATGAGCATGGCTTTGTTGCAATAAAACTTTATTTACAGAAACAGGCAATCGACCTGAAAACCCTGTTTATTTTTTACCCTTACCTCCTCTTTATGGAAAATGAAACTACTTTCTCTTTGTAGTAGTAATATAAAATTCTCTAAATTTTATTTAAGCAAAAAAATCAATTTTGACAGAAATCATACGAGCATAGCGACCTGTGAGTATGTGAAAAACTGTGAAGGCAGTACTGAAAGGAAACTTTGAGAAAATCTGTTTATATATGTTAGCTGGTAAACTATTATTGTATCTTAACAGTAATAGAGCAGAGTCTCGGGGACCTCAGGCCCCTCAGAGCCCTTGTACTGCCTCAATTGTTGGTCAGTAGCCTACTGACCTGCCTCTGGCTTGCTCGCGCCCCTCCCCCACCCCATCCTGAGATCTGCACAACTCAAGGATGGGCAGCTGGGTCTTGCTTTTCTTGGGTCCTCCGGATTCAGTCCTATCCTGGTACAACGCAGTGTCGATGAATGAGTAGATCTGTCGGTATGGGCTTCAAGCATCCAGGCAAACTAGTGGAGGGAATGTGAGGAGTGAGGGAGACCTCAGGTTGCACTCCTTACCCCCCCCTGCTGAAGACTGGCAGGGTAGCACTGTGGCTTAAAGCACAGACTTGAGGGGCAGTCTGTATGCAAGCCAGACCTCTCTTTACTTAGCTCTGTGTGATCTTCGACAGGTTATTTAACATCTCTGTGCCTTCAGTTCCTTCTCTAATAATAGTACCTACCTCATATGGCAATGAGGAGAAATAAATGAATGAATTTATGGTAAGAACTAAAGACATTTTTTAGCTAAGTGTTAGCTCTCGTTACTCTTCCTCCTGCTCTATAATGACCCATTCTGGCCTCTAAAGAGTGGCCTGCTTCATCGATACGGTCCTTCGTGACTGTACAGAACAGCTACTGCTCCTCCCAGCCCAGTGGTCCATTTACTCAAAGCAAGAGGTACTGTTAAATTTGACATTTGTCTTTGGGGAGCTCAGATGTAACACCCACAGAGCCAAGTGTCAGCTCTGAGCCAGATGATCCCATGCTGGGATTCATGGCCCTTCAGAATCAGCTCCACATGTATCAGCGTGGGCAGAGCCCTGCACAACTGGTTCAGCCTGTAGCAGCCTGCCCAGGACACGGTCTGCTCCCCTAAATGCCCCCCACATTAGCACTGAGTACACAGCATGCCCCGTCAGTCATGTGATGTGGCCTCAGGGTGTGCGTGCTGTTCTCTGTGCCTGTGATGCCCATCCACTACTCTCCCACCCTATTCATCCTTCAAGCCATACCTCTTCTAAACACAAACGCAATTCTCTGGCAACAGAGCAGGTGCGAATCGCTCTCACCTCTCTACAGTGTAACACATTAGTGGCACCTCTGTTACTTGTCTGTTGAGTCCAGGAGGTAGGTGTGTGTGTGTGTGTGTGTGTGTGTGTGTGTGTGTGTGTGTGTGTGTGTGTGTGTGAGAGAGAGAGAGAGAGAGAGAGAGAGAGAGAGAGAGAGAGAGAGAGAGAGAGAAAGAAAAACAACACAGATGTGTCTTAAGGGCAGGCACAGGGTCTCATTCTTATCTGGGTTCTCAACTGGAAGCCCATTGCCATGTACTTAATCAAAATTTATGGGATGGATTAGAGGAAAAGGCTACTTGAAGATTAAAAATTCTGAAGTAGGAACTTTCATCCCATCTTCCCAAGAGTTAGAAATTTGAATTAGGTCCCATTGATATAATGAGCCTGTTTTTGCCTTTTCCATTTTGCTTTCTTCTCTAATTTGCACCCTATGAATGAATACCAGCATATTACCCCTTTTATGACATGAAGTCTTGACCTTGTTGGTTCCATGGGAGACGTAACCAGATAGAACTTGTAAATAGGTCGTAACAGAGAAGATTTGTTTTCTCTCAAAACTGTACACACCTACACACCATATTCCATCAGGCCTATAATTTGTTAAGGCACACTATTATTTTATGTACCACTAAAAAGAAAACAGCATCCATTAAACTTAAAACACACTGAAGATTGTAAGACAGGTGGCAATTTCAGAGAGGGAGAACAGGAGAAGCCAACCATCAACCCTGTAAGAAAAGGAAGCATCTCACATTCTAGACTGGAAATATTCTCTGTTTTCATCTTGAGCTATTTTTCATTCTGCTTTAAATAGACATTGATAAAACCACAGTGCCCAAAGACAATCCCCAGCACAGAGTGTTGGCTGAATAAATATGCAAGTGCTTCTAAAATAGCTGGCAGAGAGCCCTTTGTTTGGAAACAAATGTCTCCGTGAAAATAGCAACCCGAAATTCTCTTGCAGTCTCTATGTTCCGGGGCGATGAACATGGCCCTTTAAGTACCTTCTCCCAGTGACAGCAATTCTCTGGAGGGTGGCTACCTAAATTGCTCAATAAATCCATGCATACAGTACAGTCTGGAATTTGCTCTTCTTGGAGTGGTAGTTAGCACTTAAACCCATCTCTCCTCTCCCTCTGCCCTCAGAAAATATTTACTATCACAGTTAGGTTATTTTTCTCATCCTTCTCCCTTTAAAGCTGGAAAGGAAAGAGTTGATCAATTATCCGATGAGCTAGATTAATGAAAACAGGCATCATTTTAGTACTAGAACCAAGTAGAATGAACACCCTCTTAAGAAGAAGGAGAGTGTGTGTCCCAAATACATCCTTAATTGTGCCAATGTTTCATTTTGCCAACATAAAATATCCCATGATTTTTTAAAATCT
The DNA here is from genome assembly GCF_001890085.2 of Hipposideros armiger. Taxonomy (NCBI): domain Eukaryota; kingdom Metazoa; phylum Chordata; class Mammalia; order Chiroptera; family Hipposideridae; genus Hipposideros; species Hipposideros armiger. Next base: position 309,581 of record NW_017732154.1, read on the forward strand.
CAGATTGTTTTGTTGTCAAAGTGATTTTAGGACAGAAATGTTGGTTGGGTGTTGGAGAAGGCAACGCCCCCTACCCCCCAATTTTCTTTGCTTGAGGGGTGGCATTTAAAAAAAAATCACTTGGTCAGACCTATAAACATTATGTTGATTCAGTCACATTGTTTAAATAGTACAATAGAACTAAGGGATTTTATTGGTGTGTTTCAAAATGGACCCACTTAGAAGCCAGTCATGATGATAAGGCCCTTCCAAAGGGAAAGATAAAAGTTGCTTCTAGTAAACTCTGTTGACTCAGGGTATTTAATGAGGACAGGAAGAGAATCAAGTGCAAAATGTAATGAGTGAAGGATTCCCAGTTTGTGTCCTGAAAGTGTCGGGTCAAAGCGCTCGAGCAATTTTGAGCTGAATGGAAACTTGGCTGTGGTGCTCATGGACTTTGAGATCTCAGAAATGTGAAAATATGCAGACTCAGAATATACCCCTCACCCCGCACCAATGGCTACAGCCCAGTGAGTTATTTCAAGAAGAAAGACATCAGGACTTCCTCCCACAGGCTCTGGGGGCTAAGCAAACATGGGGAGATGACTGTCCCCACATTCCTCAGGATGATGATGGTATCCAGCTCTACAGAATCCAAAGCCCCATTTTGTTTTCACAAGTAGTGCCTTTTGCATGGCTCTGTATTGCTGAATAATAATTATTTCCATCAAATTCAAATGTGGTGCTTTACTCCACCAGAAAGGCTAACATTAAAAGGACCGACAATGCCAAGTGTTGTTGGCAAGATACGAAGCAAGTGGAACTCTTGTACATTGCTGGTGGAAATATAAATCAAGCCAAAGTTTGGAAAACTGGCAATACCTCCTAAAGCTAAATGTACCAGTGTGACCCAGAAATTCTAGTTCTGGAAACATCCTCAAGAGAAGCGAGTGCATAGGCCCACCAAATGACACATACAAGAATGTTCACAGCAGCTTTACTCATAATAGCAAAAAGCTGGAAACACCCATGTGTTATCAGCAGTAGAATATATAAATAAATTATGACAAATTCAAATAACGGAATATGCACAGCAATTAAAAAGGAACTACTGGTAAATGGTTGGATCTCATACTCTTACACATAACGTTGAATAAAAGAACTCAGAATAAAACAGAACATTCTATATATTTCCATCTGTGTAAAGATTAAAAGTGAGCAAAAGTAATCTATGTGGTAGAGGTGAGTGTGCTGGTTACTTCCAGTGCTCGAAATGGACACATGGGAGCTTGTGGTGTGCTGGACATTCTAAAGCTTAATCGGGTACGTACATAACTATGTATGTATATTTTACCTCAATCAAAAAAGAAAGAAGGTTGAAATGTGGGAGGAGCGTTAGAGAGGGCCATGGATGGCATTCCCTACTGTGCATAAAGAAACGGCGTTACCACGGATGAGAAGTGTAATATCTTCTCTTTAGAAGAATCCTCTTCTCTTTTAACACACGAAAATTTCTTCGGGATGTGTTTTGACCTCTCTGCCTTTTGCCTTTTCCTTTGATTTGAGACCTTTATCACTTACAGCTTTAAATGCGTAAGGAGCATCAGAGATGGGATTTTATCCCTGATGCACTCTGAGTTCTTTGAGGGTGGTTATGTAATACCTGTAATTGCATCGACCTACCTAAGGAGCTTTTCCCTTCAGTGCCATGCCCTGCAAATTAATAGCCTGTGGATCCATTTACAGCGGGTTGTGTTTTGGAAAACGATTTCAGCCATCAACTAATAAACAGCTTTAAAAAAAGATCGCATAAGAAACATTACTTTTAAATGTTAAATTATCAGTAGTCTCAATAAATTCCCCTCAGATGTGTAAAGTAGTCAAATGTGATTTATGAACCTGTGTAGAATCTAGTTTAATAATTAGTGGACTATTCCTTTTTTTTGTATAATTAAAAAAAATCAAAATTAGATGCCTCTTCATTTTGATTCATTCATTAAAGCCAAATGGCACTTTAAACTAGCAAGTGATCAAATTGAGACTGGTTTAGAGAAGTTAACAAGAAGGTATGTCTGGAAGAATAGACAACCTACTTTTTTTTTTTTTTTTACAGCCGTCAGAGAAATTTCTCTGTAAGACTGTTCATATTTAGAGAAATAGCTCTGGATTTACAGAAAGCCCATCTTAATTTTTAAAAACAACTAAAGGATTGAAAAAAATGTTAGGCTAATTGACTTAAGGGGATATAGGAAGATAAACCCTGGCATCAGATTAGCGCACGGAGGTGTTACATACTGGACAGGGACCCCCAATTGGTTCTGGTGTTTCCTGGTAGAGCAAAAAGGGGAGGAAGTCTGTGGCAAGATTCTCAGTGTCTACAAGATGAAAACAGCCTCATTGGGAGAACCCCAGGGTTTTCCAGATCCTGATGTTGGGGATGAATGTTTCCCAGGGGTCCTTTTAAAGAGAGAACTGGGAGATGGTATTTAGTATCTCCTTGACATTTTTCATTAGTCTTCCTTAGGACATCCCTCCATGTGGTTAAATCTTATCTGTTTTCCAAATTGGAATAAAAAGGGCGTAGAAAAACAGGGCAATCATTATGACCTTAGACCCCAAAAGAAATAACTGTGGACATGACATTGAAGAGAGCACAATAAAGGGTGTCACCTCAAGACAAGAGTTGGCTCACCTCCTCGTTTCATTTCGAATTTTATCACTTAACAGCTCTCTCCTTCAAATACTGTTTTTCTGGGTATTTTCTCAGTTTCTATTGAAGTTTTCCCTTTTAAGGCAAAAATCAATGATATCTTAGAATATTTTTCTCTTTATAACGGTATAATCTACCTATCTTAATGGTGCAGACCTTACATGTACTCTTTAATAAATTTTGATAAATGCCTGGATCTTTCTAACCACCTTTCAAGATATTAGAAAGATACTTTCTAAAGGAAACTTCAGGGGTTGTAATATTCCATATCTTGATTTGGGTGTTAGTTTCAGTTAAGAAAAACTGTTCTGATGTCTATCACCAGAGATTAGTTTTGCCTGTTGAACTTCATATGCATGGAATCTTACAGTCTGCACTCTTTTGTATCTGGTGTCTTTCATCCATTACTACGTTTGTAGGATTTTTCCATAGGGGTGCACATGGCAGTTGTTTGCTCCTTATTTTGCTTAGTAGTATTCCGTTTATAGATATGCGATTCTCACCTGAATGGATGTTTGGTTTGTTTCCGGTTTGGGGCTCTTAAGAATAAAACTGCCGTGAACATCCTTGTACATGCCTTGTGGGAAATGTAGACACTTATTTCTCTTAAATAAATAGTCCAGAGTAGAATTACTGAGTCATAAGGACGCATGTGTTTAATTTTATACAAAATGGCTAGCTTTCCAACGTGGTTTGCCTACCATTTCATTTCGCACTCCATCAGCAGTGTTTGGGAATTTCGGTTACTCCGCATCCTTGCCAAACCTTGATATTTCAGTATTTTTAATTTTAAACCTTCTGGGTATATAGTAGACACCTCCTTGTGGTTTTAGTCTGCATTTTCCTGATGACTGATGACATTGCATTTCTTTTTAATTTAACAAAAACTGGATCTATTATTAAATTAGGAAATAAAAACCAAAACTATGCACAGTTTGATCTCTTAGTTATAAGCACACAAAGTTTGGAAGATACAGCTCAAAATGTTAAAAACTCTTTTATAGTCTTTTTTTTTTGAGATTATCTGTATTTTTTATTTTATTTTCAATGCACATTTGTTAGTTGTGTGAGAAAGAAAAGAAGAAAAGCTATTTTTTTAAAAAAGAGGTTGACTCTTAGATTGATTGAGGTAGAACTTCTGTTTTCCTAATTGTCTAACACTTTAGGCTAAGTGACATTGCTTATTGACAATGCTGTAGATAGAAATGGTTGAGAAAATAGATCCCAGTACTGTTTTGCATTTGTCTGTGTCTCCAGGGAGGGACAAATCCATTCCTATACATTTAGACAGCTTCAGGATAACAGCCATATTTACCTCAGTTTAATAGACCGTAAACCAGGGGTCAGCACACGTAAGCCTGTGAGCCAAATCTGGCCTGTCGCCTGTTTTCATCAATACAATTTTATTGGAACCCAGCCCTGTACATTCATTTACATATCGTCTACGGCTGCTTGCCCGCTGTAACAGCAGAGTTGAGGAGTTATGTGAGAGACTATACAGCCCGCAAAGCCTAAAATATTTACTGTCTGGCCCTTCACAGAAGGAGTTTGCCAACCCCTGCCATAATCCATTCACTCTCTTTACATTTTCTGTTTTAATTCAAACACTGGTTATGAGAGTTAAGTTCTGTGCCAAACATATGTGCAATTTGTAACTGCGCCTTCATTTCTGTCCAATTCATATGCGCTACTTAGTGGTTATGTACTTTACAATCATGTCGTGATAATTCAAGAGGGACCACATCTAATTTCAACTTTGGACTGAAAATTCATAAACAAATCGTCTCCCGGCACCACTCCTCAAATCCTTTCATGTTAGGTGCAGGAAAAATAAGAGGATTTTGTTCTGGATAGAAATTCCTCTAATTATAAAGCCATGTAACTTTTTAAAACACGCACAGATGAGAACTTAAACATCCAAATGATAACTCTTTTTTAGCTAAAGTAAGTAGTGACTGTGAATAAATTAGCTTGATTTTCTTCTCCAGAAATTGGCTCTGAAAGCAGTTCTAGAAGAAGAGAGAGAAAAATGCTGTGAGCAGTGGCACCAGAGTTGGAATGGGTGGCATTTTGGGATAACTTCTCTTTGTCTAAATGGTCACATTATATTAATCCCCATACATTACATATAGTGAAATGCTTTAACATTTACATCAGCTCATGACAAACTTCTTACCCTTCACTGATGCCTTTTATAAACTATCAAAGACGAAATGAAAACAAATATACTTCTAATGAACTAGCATGGTCTCCTGACCCATTTTAAAGATGGACTCCAAGGCAGAAGTTTTGTAACACGTAATATGAATATACATTCCTACTCTTCCCACAGCTAAAGGGGCATTGAAAAAAACTGTGAAAGTGCTTGGACAGATCACAGTGCTTGAGAAACAGAAGATGGAATTGTGGTTAATTGTATTGGTCCAAGGCTGCAGAGGAACCCTGGTCTGGTTGGAGTATAGGGCACTACTTGCACTAATTTCTTCTGAAGTTCACATCACCCAAGACTTCTCATCTGTACAATGCAGAGCCTGTCTCCATTGGAGAAATGTACTTCTGCATATTCTTGTCCCAGCAGAACTTCCCCAACCTACTTAGCTTTCAAACTTTGCTCATCCGAAAGATGCAGCCATCTTTCTTAGAGTTTTCTCCTAGAATATAATTAATTATATGGAACCTGGTGGGGAAGGGGTGCACCAAACATCACCTCACATCTGAACTCATCACAGAGATACCTACTTCAGAGATGAATCAATATGTGTATTTTGCGGGTCGGCCGAGTGGCTTTGTGGTTAAGAGCTGGCTTGGGACGCCTGAGGGCCCCGGTTCGGATCCCACATATGAGGGCCAGTGACACTGCCCTCCACAGCTAAGATGCTGAACAACAGCTAAACCTGGAGCTGGGCTGCCGTGAGTCACCGGCGACGGTGACAGCATAGGCTGCAGCCCCTGTGGCAGTGGGTTGCCATGGGCTACCGTGTGTGGCCAGCAGCCAGTGTGAGCGGCCAGCAGCTGCTGTGAGCGGCCGTCCAGAAGCCGGCGACTGATCTGCCTCACCCGGGAAGAGCGCAATGATGGTGCCAACTTGGGCCAGTGAAGCGACCTCCTCTACAACTAGACTGAAGAAGAAAAAGGACAGCAACTTGTCTGTTCCCCTTCCCCCAATTCCCCAGTGCTGTTCCCATCCCCCAATTCCCCAATAAAAATCTTTTTAAAAAAATGTGTATTTTGCTGCTACAGGAGCTGATAGAGTCTTCTGAGTTATTCCTGGTGCCTCTGAAACTTACTAGAATGTCTGCAAAAAAACAAAAATGAAATCCACTGGGGCTTTGGTTCTCCTGGACTCCAATTCATTAATAAGTGGAGAAGAGAGCCATGCAATAGGCATTAGTATATCCTCCACAGTCTAATGTGATAGCAGTCTGTTAAAAAGCACTACACTGAGAATCCCAAAGGTGAGACCTAGAGGCTAGCCATGCCCCTTGCTAGCTGGGGGACCATGTGCAAATCCCTTAACCTCTCTGGGTAGTTGTTTTAAAACAAGAGCACTGAGGCAATCAGTGATTGGTAGGATTCTTTCCAGACATTGCACCATCTGAGACAATAGACTGTAACATCCCTTTAATTACAGTCGATAGGACCTCTTCTTTGAAAACCATATTTGCTTCCAGAACACAATTGACAGTGAAACTTAATTCATACTGGGTGCTCTGTTCCTAATAAAGTAGAGAGTTAAGTGGTTTTGAAACATAATGATGTGCCAGGATTGACTTTTCTCACTGTTTTTTCTTCCTATGTCACTTTTTTTTTTTTTTAACGTGGGGATCTCTGAACATTCCTGTCATGGCCTGCTATAAAAGAGTATCACCATTTTAGAGATGAAATACCTGAGGCACAAAGAGGTTAATTACCTTGCCCAAGAAAAGATATAAAATACTTTAAGCAGAAGTGGTCAGGAGGAGGAGCTGTATGCTTGGTATGGGAGATAAGAGAAGTAAAGTTGTAATGTTCTACTATGTAATTTCTGGGGATCTAGCATGAATATGTAGACTTAAAAGTCCACGAGAGGATTTGTACATTCTCTGTCCCTATACGGTCTCTGCACCGTAACTGGAAAGAGAAAAACGAAAAGAATGGGTTTCAACAACCCCTCAGTAGGGAGCTGGGCATATCTATGAGTAGGTGACAATATACACCCATCCCCACACCCCGAGTCCCAGGCAAAGCCCACTCATCACTGGCTTCCCATCTTTAACTTAAAAGGTTCTGTACTTAGCAATAAGGTTTTCTTTATACTCCCATGAAAATAGAAGTTCTCCAGGGAAAGGTGGCAGGTGAAATCATTTCTTGATACTTGAGCAGAAGTAAATGTTGGCTCCTATTTTGTCAGCGCATTTGGAGGAGGAAGGAAAGGAAAAAATAAGGTTTGAGGACACTTTGGGGTAGGAGCAAAGATGGAGAACACTGGGAAGGTCTGGCCTGGAATCAAGTCCAGTCTGGTGGCACAGCCCTGGGGAAGTGAGAGGTCTGCAGGTCCTCTCAGCACTCCCCCAGCAGCTCCATTCCTGAGGTGCCCCTGTCCTGCCCTCCTCGTCCACACCTATAATAGATGCTGCGATATTGGGCATTATGGGTTATGGCTCTAGATTCTTGGCTCAGGGTTCTATCCATAGAGCAGGAGACCCAGGCTGGTTGGTCTCCATGTTCCCATCCAGGGCATGGCACTGGAAGAGGATCTCGTGAACTCATGATCAGGATCCAATTTGTGTTCTACATTTTTGTGGTGTTGTCTAGAAAGTTCTTTTGGTCAGCAGAGCTCATATTTAACACACAGAAATGTTGGGTTGTCGGAAAAGTCATGACGTGTTTTTTCTATGTTTTTCATTGCAAAAATGTGTCATGACTTTTCCGACAACCCACTATTTCAATGTTTTCAATGTTTTTCAATGTTAAAACCCAATGTTTTAAACACATACTGGTATCACAATGAAGGTGTGTCTGAATGTGTTGAGAATATCACTGGTTTCCGCTGAGTTCTGCTGACATAATCAGAAGCCGTATCTCTTGACATAGGTGAAGCTGAGGAATGTCGGCCCAGGGGGGATAGTGCTCTGCCCTCGTGCCTATGTGATGACTGGCTTCTTGCAGGATAAATCAAGTCCTTATAAATAGGAAGATTTTTTTCAGATACAGGGTGGGAGTGAGCAGTCACTGTTTAAGAGAGGTACTGGGTAAGTTTTTTGTAAAGCGACTGATCCTTATATAACATGAGCAGTCACCTTCAGGTAGTTGGATCTTGGCAAGTATCATGCGAAGCAAGCAAGGGTGATACTATTTAAAATCTTATTGAAAGATTCAGGAATATAAGATTGATAGAACTCAAATGACTTGGCGAATGTCAGTGGCAACAGTGGTTGTGCCAGAAATAGACCTGGGTGTCCTGATTCTGAAGGGAGTCCCCTTATCACCACAGCATCCTGCTCTTAGGAGCACTTTTTCACCCGCTGAGCCAAATAAACTACAAATTAGAAGCATCTAGAAGTCAGGGACCATGTCCGCCCACGCACTTTCTGCAGGTCCCTCAAAAAATGCTTAAAAATGCTTTTTTTGGAAACGATGAGAAAATAGCTTACCTATCCCTTCCCTATTTGAATAAAAAAAAAAATCAACCCTTCCCCTTTCAGAATCAAAAGAGAGAAAGAATAACCATAAAACTTCTACAGTGATTTTTCACAAACTCTTTTTCCCTTGCCCAGGACCTATTAGTACCATGGCATAATTTTTTAAATGGGCCATTTTTAGTAATAGAAGTGAGAAAAAAAACTCTCATTCCCATTCCCATGTAAAGTGCAGCTTGAAAACTGTCTCTTAAAAAGCTGTAGCATTACATCCTATGGGCAATGCCTAAGGCTGAGGCTCACTTCATTTCCTGTGGGGTGTCACTGCTCTGCTCTCAATACAGAATAGGTGGCTCTCTGCAGCTAGGAGGGAATTTGTTTAAAAAGGGAAGGGATTTCTTAAGGTTATCTGAGAAGCATGTTGCAGGCAGAGCTAAATGGAACGCTGCCTTTCCCTCTGCACAATGTGTGACTGCTGCAAACCCTCACTTTCCGAGGAGTCTGAGCTTGGATCCTCACCTGACAGTTCTAATGGAGTCAGAAGGATGTGCGACCAAATCAGGATGACCTACTTTTTTGTTACCACAGCACCCAGCGGAAAAGTTCATTTTAAACGAACTCCTTGAAAAATCAGCTTGAACAACAGCAACAAAAAGGTAAAGTGCATTAGTACGTTTAAGGCCTCTTCAGTCGAGGTGTTGGTCAGGAAAAGAAGATCAAAGGATAATTTAATCAGAACCTTTTCCCAGGAGGAATTAGGGTTAGATTTGAAAAGCATCAGAAGCCCCACCATCTTCTCCATCTTGATTGAAATAAAGATGAGGCTCCTAAGTAATTTAGTGCATGTCTTTTTCATCTCATAAAGGTAAGAATTAAAACCACAGATGAACAAACACCTTCAAAAGAAGTTCATTCCCCCTTCCTCCCTCTCTCCATTTTGGAAAGGTTTGCTTTTATGGCTCTGGGAGTACAATCAGAAATGATACTTTTTGTGGAACTTTTCCAATTTTCAAACTTATAAAGTGTTCTGAGAAAGCTCTTCAAAAAGTCCACATACTTGTGGTGTTAAATGAATGGAATAAAAACACTCAGAAATCATGAAAATAACATTCCAAGGTTGCTGGGTTATCCTGTCTATCTTGGGGTAAACCACCCAATATTCCCTTGAAGACAAAAACAAGATAAGCAATATTAAAGCCTCGTGTCATTTTGAGGTGAGGGGAGGGGGGCGGCAGAGGAGGCTGGTGTGGAAGAAGTGGAGAAGGGATGAAAACAGGTGGGCTAAAGTAGATATTTATGTGACATCACCTTACCCCTGTTTCCTGTCCTCAATAGCAAGTTCCTTGAAGCCAGAAATTTTCCCTCCATTGTCTTTACAGACCCCTAGGAAAATACAGTTCCTGGCGCTAGGAAAATACAGTTCCTGGCGCATGCTGTCATGAGTTCACTCAATTTTTCACATATTTCCTGAGTATTTACCATTTGGTCTTACAACAAAAAATATTTATGTCTGTCATATATATATATATATATATATATATATATATATATATATATATATATATATATATATGCCAGATGCTGTTTTAGGTGCTGAGTCAGCTTTGAAGAAAGTCCTTGATGTCATGGAGTTTCTGTCTGGGGTGCAGGAGAGGGTCGACAGATACAAGTAATGAGCAATTTGATGTAATATACCAAGAGTCATCACTACTTAGAACTCTTTTATACAATATGGTAGCCAATATATGTGGCTACTGAGCACTTGAAATATATGGAGCAACACAAAGCAGAGCATTATGGGGCTAATGGGGTGATTGGATAAAGGGTGGTCAGGAAACCTCTGTCTGGCTGGTAACATTTGGGCAGGGACATAAAGGAAGTGAGGGAGAGAGCCAGGTAAATATCAGGGAAAGAGAGTTCCGGGCGGAGGAATAGCAGGTGCAAAGCTCTGTGCTCTCTGTATGCTGAGGGTTGAGTGATAAAGGAAACAGACACAGTCGTGGTCCATGCTCTTGGCACTTTCATTTTACAGGTCAGGCAGCCATTAACCTAGGAAGCAAAAGCATACATATATAGTGAACCATCAGGCTATGATAGGAAATAAGTAGGAGAAAGGACTTCAGATGAGCTGATGAGAGAGGACCTCAGGGAGGAGGTAGAAAGTCTGAAAAGGGGCTGACCATGCAGTACAGGGGAGAGGCCGTTACAGGAAGTGGGGACAGCGTGAGAGAAGGTCTTGAGGTGGGAATAACTCTGTGTCTTATGGGAACCCAAATGAAAAACCAGTGGGAGTGGGCATGGTGAGGGGAGGAAGTGGTCCAACATGCCATTGGAGAGACAGCCAGAGGCCTGGTTGGCAGGCTCTTGTAGCCCCCTTGCCGGAGTTTGACTTTATTCTCAGTGTAATGTGGCACCATTGATAAGTGATAAACCCTGAGCAACATGATCACATTTGCAGTTTTAAAATATTGACTGCTCAGGGTGGGGGATGCGTTGGAGAAGGGGCTGGGAATGAAAGTGGGGGGAACCAGTTGAGAACTCCAGGCAAGAGATGATGATGGCTTGGACTGAGAGTGTGGCCGTGGAAATAAAAGTAAAAATTAAAATTTGAAAATAAAGAGAAGTGGATGGATTTTGATAAATAAATTGGAGATAGCACCAACATGACATAGCACATAAAAGGCACGTGGATGGGTGGCTCTGAGGTCTCTGGTCTTCAGTACAATTCTGGAAGGCCAATCTCAACCTTTAAAGAGAACAGTATGATACCTAAGCGGATACCTAGAGGTGTTCCCCTTCTTCAAGTGGGTCCCTAGATTCCCGTGGTCCATCACTCATGATTTCAGTGATGGAGCTCTGCTGGTGAAGGTATTACCTTGTTCATCAATGACCTTGACAGAAGCCCTTATTTGTGGTTAAGCATTCAACCGGGTGGATGGGTGTGTGTATGTGTACATGTGTGTACACACAGTTACCTGGGAGCAGGGTGTGTGGAGAACCAGTTTTTGTGGAGGCTTGCTTTGGGCCACACACTGTGTCGGCTGTTCTTGATAGGCTGCTTCAGTTCATAGGACTGTCCAATAAGGTTGACATCATCCAGCCCCTTGTGTAGATCAGGAAACTAAAGCTCAGAGAAGGCAAGGCACTCGCTTCAGATCACAGAGGTCAGTGGCAGGAATGATTCCCTACCTAACCTAAATGTGCAGTTGGGACCTTCAATGCCTACTCTAACAAGCCAGCCTTCCAAGTTCTAGTTTTCTTGGAAACTAGGTAATTAAGTGACCAAAATTTTGCACCTCAGCCCTAAACATTCACGGGTCTAGCATCATAGCTCAGTGAGGCAAAGGATCCAGAGATTCCCTGTGATCTGCCTGCCGATGTCAACCCAGTGGTGGACCCTTTGTGACTCCATTTCTTCTGCAGGGGTTCCTAGCTGGGAGAACTTCCACTGAGAAGCTGTGAAAACAGTAGTGAAAAGTCACTGTGTGTTTCAAGTAAAGCAATTCCCTTTAGCACAGAGGTCAAGAAGGCTGGGCTTTGAAGTTGGTTAGCTGTGGGTTTGATTCCAACCCCAAGCTGTCTGTGAACTGGCATTCTCTTAAGTACAAAATGGGTATAAGTAATATGCTGTGAGAGGATTTGCTTGTATCTGATGCATTTCATCCAGAACCTTCCAAGCAAAGGCTAAGTGGAACTAAGGACAATTATGATACCTTTATGTCTCAAGGCAAGGAGGGGTTTTTTGAGGGTAACTAGATGTTCTTGGCATTCCTCTAACAAACCTAAATGTGATTAGTTCTCCTTGAGTGAATAAAAATTAACTGTAGGTAATTATCTTTGCCTCCACAGAACTTAAGAGAAAAAGCAAACAAACAATTTGCTCTGTAAACCTCAGAAGAAAAGCCTTTTTTCTCCCCTCAAATTTCTTGCTGTTTATTTCCTTACTTCAGTCTCTCTTATTCAAAGCATAATGAGCCTTGCTTTTGCTCCAGCGACAAGGCCCCTCACAGAGCTGGGCGGGAGGCCTGCAGATGAGGTGCTCTAGAAGCTCAGCCAGAAGCCTTAGGAAAATGCTTGCCAAATGCTGATGTTTGACTAATTGGTAGTGTCTGGGGAGTTGGCATCAGGAGAAAAGAGGCTGGTGAATGTTGAGGAAGGAAGAAAGGCAGACTTGAAACCAGGCATCGAGATCCTGGAGAAAACCTGGTGCACATGGAATCCAACGATGTTTGTCAAACAGTTTTTAAATGGTCCATTAAACCCCTGAAGGACAGACAGCGTGCCCAGGTTTCATCATTAGGTCTGGTGGAGCTGGACGACAGGCGGGGTGACTCAGGTTCCGAGTGGAGTCTCAGGTGCGCCCTCTTGAGGCCAGACAACTCCATGCAACATTGGCCTGAGACCCTGTGACTGTGTTTTAGTGGCTCAGAACTATTGTGGTTGGTTAGGAAGAATTTCAGCACCAGCTACAAGCTGTATCTGAAACCAGCCCTCCTCTGGTGTTGGGCTGAGGTAGCTTACCCACCCAGATGTTTCTCTCTTTCAAGCTTAGAGTTTTGTCTGGTGAAGGAATAGGGGAGGGGTTGCTTTCTGCTATGTGAGTCAATACTGGCCACCTCAGTCCCTTAGAGAGGATCCAGTAAGGTGGAGCCTCAAACTGGCCTCTTTCCCTTTCCTCCTCCTGTCAGCTCCAGGTGAAAGTGCCCAGCTCATTTCTTGGGGCTTTCGTATTTCATGCTAGGGAAGCTGAAAATGTGTGGCCTCACAGAGGAGAAAGGCTTCTTGCTCCTATAGGTACTCGTCTCCAGGAAGCCACTCTTCAGAGGACAACCTAATGTGTGCACTTCGAGAAGTGGGCTGGCAACTTTTAAAAGGCAGCCTTTTTTCTTAAAATAGAAACATAAAGACCCACCTCACTAGGAACTCTTTTATGAAGCTAATCTAATCTTATCAAGTTCGAATTTTCTGCTCTTCACATTCTTCAGCCATGCCATTCTCTCATATTTTTTTTCTTGGTCCTAGCGGTCTTTCTGAAGCAAAGAAATTCAATCATGATTCTCCACTGAAAATTGTTCAATAGGACAATGAGATGAGGAGTTGTTGGAATACTGTTCACAGTTGATTGAAGGGTGAATGGCTGCAACAGATTTGAAGAACAATTTAGCATTATTTGGTCAAGTGGAAGATGTGTATATTTGGTAACCCAGCATCCATCTCCTTCTCTCTCTCTCTCTCTCTCTCTCTCTCTCTCTCTCTCTCTCTCTCTCTCTCTCTCTCTGTCAGTATATTCCATGCACACGCACATGTGTATTTTTTTCTCCTAGAAAAACACATATAAGAGTGCTCTTAGCAACACTATTCAAAATAGCAAAATGTTGGAAACAATTCAAATTTCAAAAGCAGTAGAATTTGTAATTAAATGTAATTCAAACAATGAAATACTATACAATGAAATTGTATAGTAGAGAACATGGATGGATCTTAGGTTTCATCCTAACACAGGATTAAGTCAGAAAAATATGAATGTTTTCATTCGTATAAATTTCGAGAGATGTCAAATAAAACAACCTTCTTTTTATGGTTGGAAATGTGGTAAAAATTGAAAGGGAAACCAAGGAAATAATAAACACAAAATTTAGACTAGGATTACTAAGAAGGATGAGGAAACAGGGAGGGAATGGGGGGAGGGCACCCAGAAGACCTCAAAAGAAAACAAGATATACTTTGTCTTAAAAGTATGTGACGGAATTTTGGTAGGTGATAGAACTACTCTATATCTTGATCTTGATAGTATTTACACGACTGTATGCGTTTATGAAAACTCATAGAACTACATGATAACTCAACTGATAAAACTGTTGAAGTGTAGGGTAAGCACACAGGTGTGCTCATTGTATTGTGATTTTTTTTTATACCTTATATGTAATTTGTATTATTTTATAGCTATTCAGTCTACTCAAAAAAGCAATTTTTAAAAGCCCTCAATGCTTCATTTTCCTCACGTGAGTGTCAGACTATCAATGTGGCCAGTATTCCCTTCTTTGTCTCCACCCCTGCTTGCCTTTCAGCCCTCCCACCCTGGGATAAGCCATGGACCCCGGCTGCTTCTCCTTTTCCTGTCACCGTGCTGACCTTGCTGAATTATAATCACCTGTGGACTGCTCTGTCTCCCACTAGATGAAAGTTGCTTAAGTGTAATCTACCCTATTAACCGCCAGTTCTAGCACATGGTCTGGTACTTAGGAGTTCAGCGGAGACTTGTGCAATTTGTTGAGATACAGGCATCCCCTTTGATTCTGTAGGAAGAAAAGCGATAGGAAGAAATGGGCTGGGGATGAAAAGCATTCATGGTAGCATTTGCTTCCAACTTCCCAATTCTACAGTTTATGTGGTGTATTCCTTTTCTATTGCTGTGATAACAGATTCCCACAAATGCAGTGACTTAAGACACTTAAGTGTCAGGTGTTCAGCAGGGCTGTGTTCCTTTCTGGGTATTCTAGGGTAGAATCTGTTTCCTGGTCTTTCCCAGCCCCCAGAGGCTGCCGAATTCCTTGACTTGTGGCGCTTTTCGATCGTCAAAGCCAGCAATTGCTGATGGTGTCTTTCTCACACCGTATCACCTTGATTCTAACCCTTTTGCTCCCTCTTCCACGTTTTAAGGATTCTTGTGATGACATTGGTCCACCTGGATTATGCAGCGTAATCTCCTTAGTTGAAGGTCAGCTGATTAGCAACCCTAATTCCCCCTTGCCGCATAGCTTAATATATTCACACATTCTGGGAAATAGAATGTAGACATCCTTGAGCTGGGGTGGGGTAGGGTACATTATTCTGCCTGCCACATAAAGAACTAAAGTATCGACTGAAATTTAAGAGAGTGACAGCATGTAGCCAAAGCCTCCTCTGGTTTCAGGATCTCATCAGACTTAAGTCGTAGTGAGACACAGAAGCAGACCCTGAGATAATATTTAAATGCATATAGGTTTTTGTTGGTTTGTTGTTTGTGTTTTGCTAATCCATGGAAACACTGGTGGGAGGTAGAGGGAGATAGGGAAGAGCAAGTAACAATAAAGAGGGTGTTATCAAGGTAGTGACCCTGTGTGAAAGAGAAACTTAATCTGGGGAACCAGGAGAGGGAGTGGGCAGTAGGAACTCCCCTCAGTAAGCATTCGTTTGGGGTTTTAGGGCTGCTCTCGGGGCAGCTTAATTCCCAGGACCTGTGGGCCACGTGCACTCCAGAGCCAAAGAAAGCCGTCAAGCAAAGAGATGCAAGTGTTGGCAGTTGGAAGTGAGGTCAGAATACACTGAAAAAGTCAAGGCCAAGGGGTACATCCATATGTGAAGTGCCAACAATGTCTGTTATACTTACATTGGAATTGGGAAATCAGAATGTAGTAGAATCATGGTACT
Source organism: Hipposideros armiger (assembly GCF_001890085.2). NCBI lineage: Eukaryota > Metazoa > Chordata > Mammalia > Chiroptera > Hipposideridae > Hipposideros > Hipposideros armiger. The sequence goes on from NW_017732154.1 coordinate 325,298, forward strand.
GAGTAGCTAAGTGAGGTCCCTTAATGATAGTTCAGGAGCTTTCCAATTTGTTTTCTGGAGGATTCTACGGAGAAGTCCCCAGGTTCCTTGCAGGAAAGTCCCCAACCCATCCCTCCTTTAATCAGAGGCACTCAGTTTTCTCTTTTTTATGTTGTTAGATTTTATAATATTTGAGAAAAATAAAACATACAGACACTAAAGGAAGGGAGAGAGAGAGAGAGAGAGAGAGAGGGAGGGAGGGAGAGGGAGGGAGGAAAGGAAGAAAAAGAAAGAAAGAAAAAAAGAAAGAAAGAAAGAATGAATGAATGAACCACTTTCTTGGCCTACAAATTATAAAAATTGTGTGTCAGGAATCTTTTCTGCCAGGTAGGAATTTGAGGGAGGCAAAGAAGAGCTCAGTTTAATTTCCCTCAGGGTCTTTGCTGAAGGGACAAGAACAGAAATCTGGATTTAGTTTTCTTGGTAAAAATAATCTTTCTACCCCCAAAATGTAAAAAGCTACATTTCTCAGAATCTTTGGACTTAACTCGTTTCAACACAGGCTGGGAGGTAGGAGTGGGGAAAGGAGGGTTTTGAGCTGTTTAGTATTAATGAAATGTTTAAAGCTGAAATAATGGTTCTATATTGCTTTTGACATAATTTATTCTGTTTTGTGTCAATTTGCCTGAAGAGTGTAATATTGTGGGGTGTTAGAGCTGCAAAGGGCTCTCAGCGAGTCATGGATTATAATTTACATGTAGAAAAGTCTACACATTCCGTAATTATGGTGTGCTGTGAATTAGTAAAGTAATATTGAAATCTCCAAACCCCTTATTATGGCTTCTCACTTGAAATATGTTTTCAATATACATTTATTCAGCAGTGCTTAAACATGGCAAGTCATAAACACATGCTTTTTAAATCATGTGACTGCGTTTTTTTCCTGCTTAGATGTAAGATCAGATGTTATTAACAGCAGGGGTAGGGGGGACATGAGAGGGAAGCTGTTAAAAAACAAATAGTATTTTTTTATTTTAAAAGAAATCTCTCCTATTTACGATACTGTTTCCCCAAAATAAAAGAGGAAACAGTACTTAGAGGCTTTTGGTAGTTTCTCTGGAGACAATTTATTTTATTTTTAAAGCACTTTGCCTCCCAAGAGCAGTATTATGTTTGAAACCTGCCGTATATTATGCGAATATGCTTGACCAACTGATTTGGTTAGCAAATGCTCTCTGGAAAACATCCAGTAAGAAAAACTAAAGATCCACCTCTCAGGTAATTAAGAACATCGTCCAAAGGGCTGGAGCCCTGAAAAGAATTCCTATAACTAACTGTCTCCAAAGTGAGATGTTAACTTTACTCTTTGTGGAGAGTGGCCCAGGCATCAAGCCACAGGATCAGGGAATTCCTCCCAGAGAATGCAATTAAGTCTTTTGGAATGGGAGGCATTGCTCCCCAGGATGCTTAAAGTTCATTTCAGAGGCTAGCCTCTCCTGTCTAGCATTCAACCTCCTCACTTGAGTCCTATGCTTGCAATTTCAGCATGCTGACACCAGGTGACAGGCAGATGTCCCTTCAGTAGAGCGGATGAGTTGAAAGGTATTGGGGGATCAAAAGAGAATTCTTCATGAAAGAATAACACTTGCTAAAAATACTACAGAGGCCGTCACCACTTCTAAATCTAATGAATTCTTTGTAACGGCCATTTCAGAGTATAGTAACAAAAAGCTTGATCTATTCTTGTAAATATATTGAAAATAATTATAATGTGGTTTTATAGGGAAGACATTATTGTGTTTATGTAGACATAAAATGCTCTATACCACAATTTGACAAAATGTAGTAAGTTCTGGATATATGGTGATGTTTTCCCAAGCTCGAATAAGAAATCCCACAAATACAATAAATATATTAGTATCAGGAAATAATAGAATATAGAAAGAGTATAATAGGCTAAAGTAAATAAATCTAAAACATTACTGAAATAAATCTAAACATTAAGGTAATGGGCCAAACTTAACATCTAATGAGTTGCCTGGCTTGTTTGTTATTTCACAAGAGGACAGAATTGTTTATAATTTTACATCTTGGGCTTTTAGTTTCCATGGGTAGTACAAGCACATGGAATGCAGGATGTTTGGGTATGTTTTACTGGTAAGAAAGGAGAAAGAGAGATTGCATTTTATATGCCAGCAAGTAAAGTAAGTACTTACTTCGCACATGATATACCTAAGTTCCTACTTTGTTGCTTTGATCTGCTCCATTACTGGCATAAATCTTAAAATGATTGGATAGAGGGGGCAAAAAGTAACTCATAGGAGCCTGTAGACAGTGCTAAATGAATGAAGAAAACCAGCTATAAAGTTTAAGGTAAAGCAGGGACTGTGTGTATTAAAAAGTCAAGTTATATAATTGAAAGCAAGATTTCAAGAAGCATGAACTTTTTGCCTCACTTCCTGAAACTAACACAAATGAATGAACCTTAAACTAAACCCCGGTTTTCCCTCTTGTGGTGGTGACACTGACTCCTGTTGAATCTTCCAGTGCTTCTGGGGCCTCTCCGAGTTCCTGCATAGAAGCAAAGTTAATTTCTTCCTCATGCCTTCCTTGTGTCCCAATTTAAGAAATGCTTTGACCATGCGCCACTAAAAGAAATCCCCAGATTATGTTTTATCAACTCAGCTCTATCTTCTAAGAGTATTAAGGGTTCGATTTATTCTTTCATAACCAATCATTGGAAAGCCTCAGGAGTATAAGCTTTGGAATCAATCCATTGACTTGGAAACCCATCCTCACCATTTTCTGGCCATAAAACCTTGAACAAATGACTGAAAACGTTCGCAAAATTGGAGAAATAACGGTACCTACCTCAAAGATAGAGAAGGTTGGATGGGAACCTATGTGCAGTGCTGAGGTTCAGTATACCTGGTAAATAGTAAGTACTCAATAAACGTTAGTTATTATTATTACTATTATTATTATTATTGTTGTTATTATTACTATTGGGTTTTCAATTACCTTTTCTGAATCTGAGGAATACTCAGGGTTTGTTAACTTGTTTTTATACCACAAGTAAAAGCAGGGAAAGGTAGTTGCTTCTTGTATCCTATGGAAACAACACTTTTCCCCCTTTTTCTTTCCATGAAACGTCTGGGTGTAAGCATACAACCAGTGACCTTAGCAGGGCTTTCCTGGGCCCGTCTAACACAGTGTTTGTTGAACATATCTGTTTGGATGCAGGCTTTTTCTTGTTCAAGGCTATATTTCTTTTCAGAGAAAAGGTTATAAATACAGTCACGTATCGATTAATGATGGGGATACATTCTGGAAATGCATCGTTTCATGATTTCATTGTTGTGCGAACATCGCCGAGTGCACTTACCCAATCCTAGGTGGTGTAGCCTGCTGCACACCTTGGATATATGTAGTAGCCATTGTTCCTAGGCTAGAAGCCTGTACAGCATGGTACTGTACAAAGCAACACGAGATTAAATCAAGCAGAAGAGAGAATGATGCCATGAAGAGATGAGGTAAACCTGAGCTGCATGAGGCTGTTGCTGCTATAACGTGGCATACTGTTTTACAGCAAACTTGCGTTTTTATATTAGAAAGAGCACACTCTAAAATAACCATGAAAAGTATAGTATAGTAAATCTATAAACCTGCAACATAGTCATTTATTATCATTATTATTATTTACTGTACATAATTGTATGTGCCATATGTTTATATGACTGGCAGTGCAGTAGGTTTGTTTATTCCGGCATCACTATAAACACGTGAGTAATGGGCTATGTTGGGACGGCTGTGACATCACTGGGCAATAGGAATTTTTCAGCTCCATGATAATCTTATGGGACCACCATTGTATATGTGGTCTGTCATTTGCCAAAACATCCTTATGTAGTGCATGACTATAAACGTATCTAACCATGTTTTAAGTTTGCATTTTGATTTATGTCAAGAGTCCTTTGGGATTAGAACCTAAGAGTTGATCATCTTTAACTAAAAGAACAGAAAAATGCAGCACTCACTGCTAGTGCACTGAAAACTTGAAGAAATCCTGCTCCAGTTGCTGGGAAGGTGCCCAGTTTCCTCCTTCAGGAGGGCCCAGCTGTGTTACTCTGAAGCCTAAATCGTATTCTGTATGCGTGCTAGTAATGTGAACGAAAGGGTCAAAATATTGATGTGGCTGTGAGAGAAACAAAATAAGAACAGGTTGGATTTATTGTATTAATGACAGGGAGTAGGGGAAAGTGGAAGTAGTAATCAGGTTTGAGTTTCCCAGTGGAAGAGAAAAAAATCAGGGACACAGGTTTGGTTTTAATTCAGCTGTGTGTTCTCTGTCGGTTACTTAATTTCTCAGGGCCTTGAGTCAATAGCTATAGAACCTGTTTCTCTTTTTGGTTTCTTTATCAATGAGTGTTGATGAGTTCTGAATTGGAAATCTCTTGGCAGGGGTCAGTGGTCACCTGCTTGGGGTGATGTCAGAGAGAACACTATTAGCTGGTATTTAGGAAGATGTCCTAGCTTTAGCTCCTTGCTCCATGACCGACTGGCTATGTGACCTTAGGTAAATAACCCCTCCATGCCTCAGTGTCCTTATCTCTAAAATGGGAGAGGATAAGAATCCCTACCTCATTAGATAGCTGCGCAAATAAAGTAAGTTAATTATAGAATTGCTTGTATAGAAGTGCTAGACATAGAGGAAGTCATCCATAAATGTTAGCCAAGGTGAAGAGGCCACCGCAGATGATGACAGTGATACCAGGTTCCTCATCCCTCTCACCCCCCACTGCGCAAAATTATCTTTTTTCCTACCCATGACTTCACACAAGTGTGAGCATTGATGGAGACACACAAAAAAAAGCATCTAATCTCATTTTAAGGACAAGAAGCTAAAATCAAGAGTGGTTAAGTATCTTTAGGGACAAAGCCAGGACTAAAACTGTAGCCTGCAGAATTCCAATCTAGTGCTAATAACATCTGCCATGCCAGATTCCCACTGGAATACGGAATTTTATTTTAATTACTATTTTTATTGAGGTAACATTGGTGTATAACATTATGTAAGTTTCAGGTGTGTGACGTTATAATTCAGCATCTGTGTACACTACATGGTGCTCACCACCAAAAGTCTGCTTTCCATTCGTTACCACACATTTGACCCCCTTCACCAAGTTAGCCTTCCCCTCTGGTAACCACCAGCCTGTTGCCTGTATCTATGAGTTTTTGGTTTTTGGTCATTTGATTCTACTTTATATTTTACACAGGAGGGAATAAGGAGTTTTAAAGAGTAAATGCCCAAGAAGACAGCAGGTTCAGTTCTTCCAGGCTTAAATGGAAGTTAGATTATGCCAATTCATTCCAACCACACAGCCAGCTTATAGTAAAGCCCATGCGGAGGGTGGACATGATGTAACTGAGACATTTAGAGCATGGAAGAATGGTCCAAGTCGAACCATTTCTCAAAAAAATGGAGTGCAAAACTAGATAACATTTGTGGTGCCAACACACACACAAACACACACACACACACACACACACACACGTAGTATCTGGGTTCTGGTGAATATGGGAAATTTAGTTTGGTACATCTAAAAACGTTAAACCGTAGTGAAAAATAAATGCAGGTGTCGGTGTTCAGAGCAAAGGCAGTGATAGGTATTTCTGGAAGAAATAGTAACTCAGAAATTCATTGGTGGATGGAAGCATAAGGGGTGTGGTTTGCGAGGTAAAATGGTGGGGAGTTCTCCATGAGAGTTTTATGAGCTGCTGGGAGGGGAGGAGCGTTACCATGAAACAAGAACTTTGGAAGCCTTAGACCAAGAAAATTGGGGAGTTTTCCAGTGAAATTTTGGATTGAGAAAGAAAAGAAACCCATGTTTTGCTAAACAAGATGGCAGCTTCAGTTCAGAGAAATTGAGTAAGAGACGTGATTCCCAGAATCATGAGAAAAACTAATGCAAGACTTCCCTGGGGAGCACCCAGATCAAAACGCTGGACTTGGGGGACCTCTCTGCAGGTTGCTGAGGATGGGCCTGCTGCAGTTGGAGGCGGGAAGGGGTGGCTTGGAACTGAGTCAAGAAAAGACCCCAAACCCACAAGGACAGAAGCAGCTGAGAGTGTGGTTTGGCCTAGTGGGAAAGAAGGGAGGTTGGTCAAGAGAGGCCTGCTAACAGAAAAGTGGCTGAAAACAAGAAGCATCTGGAAAGGGCCCTTGAATGCTTTAAACTCATGCCAAGCTAATTGAGTAATGTGAGTGTGTGTTCTTGTAAATTATTTCAACTGTGTATCGTTCTTTCCCTGAGGTTGCGTTACCCTGCAGTGCAAGACTGGTTGTGTTTGAATAAGCTCTGTGCAGGCTGTAACTCTGCGTGTGTGTGTGTGTGTGTGTGTGTGTGTGTGTGTGTGCGCGCGCGCACGCGCGTGCATGCGCACACGCTTGTGCACACGCATGGTTTATTGATTATAGTCTATAGTCCCAGTACTGTGCACTGACTGATTTAATTTTCACAACTCCTTATTTAACATGGCAGATATTATAATTCCCATATTGCTGATGGAAACACTGAGACGCTTGCAGGGCTGTTTGGCTGTGGCACTGAATTCCTAACCCCACGTCGCCGTATCATGGAAATGCTTCTGGAATGAGATGAATGCATGTACGAATGTGTATGTCTGAATTCTTTTGATCAGGAGGCTCTCTTCTATTGGCCCAGCCTTGAAAGGTGATATCACTTGACTTATGAACCCCTTGGAAGCCTGGGACAGACCCCTGCAGTTCACAAAGCTGAGGATGAACGTGTTAATCATAATCAAAATGCATCTGTCCCTGGGCCCTTGCCCCATCCCTGATCCCCTACCTTTGCTGTCCTCACAGACAGCTCCCAAGATCTTAGCCTGCCTATTTTGTTGCTGCATGGAAATCAGAAAATCTAGGTCAGTTTATACACGTAGAAAGTGTTCTTTTATTGAGTTAACTCTGTGCAAACTGTGGCCTCAACGCTTTATAGAAACAAAGTCCCCTGTGTCCAGAGCCTTTTCTCTGGAAGTTTTCAGAGGCCTCCAAGTAATCACTTAGATTTAAAGTCAACAATGAAAACCCTTCTTTTTTTTAGAAATACGGTTTCCCGGTAACAAGTGTCTGTCTTTTTAACTGTTTTGTCAGACACTAAATCAATTGAGCCTTTTCGATTGTGAAAGGACTTTAAGTGAAATTGCCAGGGCCAGTACATCAGTGTCCAGAAAAATCAGAATGCATCTGACGGAATGGGAGGCTTAGACCCATTTCATCATTATGGAATTTCCTTCTGATGCCTGTAATTTGACCCAGTAAGTATCATTAAACCCAAACTGGTTGTCAAAAGAGAAAGGGGTCCTTGTGGTTGCTAAACATCATTTTGAGTTCTGTTATCTTCTCTTCAGGGTTTCAGATGTCTTATAATTGTGATTTTTTTAAATGTCTTCACATTACAGCAGTGCTATTTTATAATAATACTTTTCCATGTTTTAGAGTCGAGTGACTCAAGGTGTGGTCTGTGGACCAGAACTGGTCCGTAAACTGTTACCAGACCCGATAACATAGGTACAGAAGTTGAGAGTAGATATTTAAAACCTTGCAGCAAGTTTCCAAGCATCATTCATTTTTCTAGCAATTCATCTTTATTATATTTTATAAAAGTATTTGTCTATTATGGATTTGAAACAGGTAGAAAAAAAATCCTGGTCCTTCCCCACAGAGAGAAAAAATTGTTGTTACAGCATCCCTCATCTCATTTGATGCTGCCTACAATTCAGTGAGGGAGATTGGGGTTGCATGTTACACCCAATTTTACAGGATAAATAAACCTGGGCTTGGAGAGGTAAAACCAGCTAGCATGTCACATACATGGTTATGATATAGTTCTTATCTGAAGCCAGCAGTTTTCTAAGATACCTCCCTGCTAATCACAGAACAGTTAAACAAGCTCATCTGCAAATATTCTTACCCAGGCTTTTTTTAAGGAGGTCTCTGGATACACTTGACCTTGAATGATCTATGAACAGATAACATTTGAGTTGTCCTAATTCATAAAACCATTTAGATCCCAACAGACTGGCCAGTCCCTGTGTTTCCCAAAGCAGTTAGTTGAAAGATTGTAACTACATAGAAGCTCAAGGTTTGGAAGGGACACAAGGGGCCCCTGTAGCCCCTTGACATTTGATCTGTACAGTGGACAGCCCATGTGCCATGGAAGGAACGCACCATGGTAAACAGCATTCTGTATTATGGGGGCAGCAGGGACAGTTAAAATCCTTCCTTGTGTCAGCCCACTCCTAACTCTGTAACTCTTACCTTTTGGCTCTAGATATACCTCTTCAAAATACTGAGATTAAGTTCTGATGTTTGGTCATAGGTATGTACGCCTCCTAAATTACCTTTCTCCGCCCCAAGCCAAATATCTATAGGTTTGTTTCAATGGTTCCTTGTGTGGGAGGGCTTCAATACCCCACCCCCAGTCTCACCATCCTAGCCATACTCCATACAGTCTCTTTAGTCAATGTCTACCCTACAACTGGCGATTCGTCCCAAAATGAACCTGGCATTCCAAAGGTGGTCTGATCAGAATATAGGAAGACAATCATCTTCCTCAATCTGCACACTATATTTCTTACAATGCTGCCTAAGCCTGCATTCCCTATTTTGCAGCCTCATCATGTTGTCGTCTTGTGATAAAATAAAAATCCTAAGTCTGTTTCATAGGAATGTCTTCATTTGGCAAGATATCCTATTTATTGACCCACTACTTTCTTAACTGATTGATTCCTTCCTTCACCCACCATCCTGCCAAGCAGCCATCCAACCAACCAGTGGAATTCTGTAATATCTGCTCCAGGATTTTAATCCTATAAATTATTTTGAGAAGAAATCATGCCCCGTAGAAGGCAAGTGGTTTAGGCCTTTTAATCTTCCCAGTTAATTTGATGTGGAGTCTCAGTGTCTGGGTAGTCACCAGCTCTTTGGGCCACACCTCAGGGGATGGCGAGCCACTTCATGAAATCTCAACTAGCTGCTCAGCTCTCTGGAGCCTCAGCTTATCGGTGAGCTCCCGAGGTGGACACGTCATTGGTGTTAGCTGCTTCCCCCGTTCTCCTTTCCTTTACGAATTCGCTGATCAAGGCGGTCTCTTTGCAGTGACCTTTGTGACATCTCTTTCTGCAACATGCAGATTCGCGCGTCTGATCATACCCAGCATCCCAGCCTCTGCTGGCGTGGTCACTTCATCCTAGGACCACAGTTTACGTGGCTTGGCTCAGGGTCACAAGAATGGAAGACAAGGGAGAGGGAGGTCATTAACATCACTGTTTTACACGTTATAATATGCATGTATGACTTCTATAATGAAGAAAAGTAATATGAGAAAAGATTAAAGTGAGAAGAAAGAAATTGCCCCTCCTCCCTGGTGGGCCGGAGTTCAGTTCACACTGGAACCTTCCTCCTCGGCAGCTGCCCGACTTGCTCATGACCGATTCGTTTCCTAACACCTTCTATTCTGGCCTTTACCCTAACCAAGCGAGAGGGGGGAAAAAATGCTTTTCCCAAGTCTACTAATGACCTAATTCAGAGGTCAGCAAACCACAGCCCAGGCCAAATCCAGCGGGTTACCTGTTTTTGTAAATAAAGTTTTATTGGAACACAGCCATTCTCATTTGTTTATTTTGTCTATGGCTGCTTTCCCAGTACAGTCCCAGAATTGAGTAGTTGTGACGGAGACTGGATGGCTCACAAAGTGTGAAATATTTAGTTTTCTCTGGTCCTTTACAGGAATCGGTTTGCTGACCCCAGTTCTGTGTTTCTAAGTCGGCTGATTTAGCCACTCCCATGGTCCTGACTCCTTTCTCACTCTCCGCAGCCCCTTTGCTGCCTTAGACTCTCCTGCCCACCACTCTTGACAATGTCTTCCCTTCCCCTGTGACAGTAAATCCTTATCATCCTCTCCTTGTCCCTCGGACCACCCTTTTTCTGTCTTCCATTCTGACCCTTACTTCAACTGTAAACATACACAAGGGCACTGATTTGTGTCTTTTTTTGGCCCACATCTGTCTCCCCAGTGCCTAGAACAGTGCCTGGCATATATGTGTGGTGAGTAGATGAATGGACCTGGCTCTGTCTGGAGGAAAGTTTGATCAGAGCTCTTCTTTTCACATCACCTTGCAGAAAAGTCCTATTGGGTCTTCCCAGGTGAGTAGGTGGATCCCAATGGCAGACCACAGACGAGAGTTTAGCTTGCAATCATGAACATATCTCCTTAAACAGTCAAGACACTGGGACTTCTGGAAACCGCTTTCCATTTCATTGGCCCCATACTCGAGCCTCTGTTCTAACTGACTGTGGCTCCGTGCATGATGCATGAGGGCGTGTGTAGTAGTGCTTCTGTAAATCGCCTTCTCTTCACCTCTCATTTGGTCTAGGCTCCTGCGTCACACAGAAGAATAGCTGAGATCTGGTAAGGGGTGCGAGAAGAGAAAGTGAACACACAAGGACTTCATAAAATGGTTCTCTGGCCCCTTTCCGCACAGACTCTCAGGTCCCTCTGTGCCACTCCCATGGTATTAAATGAGGACTCTGCCATTCATTTTGAGGAAGGTAGCTATTTTTCCCTCTAGTATTTATGTAGCTGACTTAGATCAGGTTTGTCAAGTACATTATCATCTGAAGAAGGAAAGGAGGGAAGAAGGGAGGAATAAAAGCTTGGTATAACTTAAGCCTTTTATTATTAAGGTCAGGGTTGGCAAAGAGATTTCATTTTGAATACTAATGATGTCCTAGGATCTGCTTGTATCACTGTGTTGAGAAGGATTCTGAGGTTGCATTCAGGTTCAGTTCAGTGAGAAAAAGAGCTATAATCAATTTGTGATACCTGCCATGCCATGGGTGTGAAAGAAGGGGAGTTGTGGCCTACAGGCTATGTTTTTCCATCTCACGTTCAGGCTATTAAAACAATGTCTAGAAAACCTTTTTAAAAATTATTATGTGAATGGGATATTAGGCGGCCTGCCTTTGCTGTGACCAACTTCCCTTTTGCTACGTTTTGAAGCCTCCTGCCTTCTTCTTTAAACTACCAGAATTCACTCTTTTGTCCATGTAACAAAAAGCATTTTTTTCCACAGGAACTGAGGATACCTATAATGGCCAAAAATATATATGGTCTTTGACTATTTACAGATAATCTTTAAAAATTAAGCTACATTCATTGAGTACATAGGCATAAAACACCAGAACAAGGGGTTTCATGTTGGGGGTCAATGAAGGAAAGCCATGGTGTCTTTTGCCTCTCTGTAAGGTAACACAAAAGGAAAACTTTCATCCAGACTTATTCATTCATTCATTCATTCATTCTTTATTCATTCATTCCATAAGCATTTGTTGCATGCCTACCACATGTCACACATTCAAGGCACTGGGCATGCAGAGAGAAATCCCTGCCCTCACAGAGATGGCATTCTAGTGGGAGGAGACGGACAATACATAGATAAATCAAGTATATGCTGAGTTAATTAGTGATAAATGCTAATTAGAGAAATAAAAGAAGCAAGGGGAAAAGTGAGTGCTGTGCAGGCACTGGAGGGGGAGTGCTTTAGATAGAGGAGCTAGGAATGGTCTCTCTGGGAAGGTGATATTTGAGGAGAGATCTGGAGGTGAGGAAGTGAGCCATGTAGATATAGGTAAGGGGAGAGCTTTCCAGGCCTGAGGGATTATGAGTACAAAGGCCCTGGTGTGTTCAGGGAACAGCAAGGGGGCCAGTATAGCTAGAGCAGAGTGAGTCGAAGGGAGGGTGGGAGGAGGCAAAGTAAGAGAGGACAGAGTGAACAGAGATGCAGTTGAAATCATTATGTTTCTGTTGCTGATCCTAGACAAAGTGATCTTGAAATTTTGACCATCTGTCCCCTGATTGGAGGCTTAATCTTTAGAGAAACAACAAACATTATCAACTGAGAGAGCAGTAGTAATGGCTCTGTTCTGGATAGGCCAAATGCCTCTCGATGCTGCATTGGTGTGAAGTTTGAGAATGATGGTAAAAGCAGTAACAAGAGTCGTTATATGATATGATTCCTCTCCCAATTCTATTTGCAGTTAAACCAAATGAGAGTGTGTTCTGTTTCTGCAGAAAGTTTTTCCGTATCTTTCACCTTGATTATTTCTTCTAGTTTTCTTCCCCCCTCCTCTAGAATTTTCTATGGTTATGTATCAGTCAGGATTGTTTGGTCATAAGCAACAGAAATCGACTTAGCCAAGAGGAATTAATTAGAAACCTACTAGTGGCTCCCAGAATGGACTGGGGACTAGAGACCCAAGTTTGGAAAAGACCTGGAACCAAGGGTCCCAGGGGGGCTGGGAAGGAGGCCTCCATGTGGACAGTTTGGCCAGAATGCTGCCATTAAAAAGACTAAGTCCCAATCACCTATTTCATCTTCCAGATTTTCAGTCCCAGGTGAGAGTACCCCATTGACAGAGACTGGAGCCTCCTCTCCCTCTATAGTAAATGAATGGGGCAGGTACCTGGATTTTCCATCCTATCAGAACTATACCAGTGGGGTAGAGGTAATTTCCCCAAAGGAGATTAGGGTAAATGTAGGAAGGGAAATTGATACCAAGGGCTGTCCCCTCAAAACTGCCTACTGTCAACTACAGGATGCAGTCAAGAGGTTCCTGTTTCTACTGTAGGGTTAAGAAACATTACTTAGTTCAATTGGGTCTTGGCTCCTCTAAGAATGGCTCAAGAGAAGCAAAATTTGGCCAAATCACAAAATGTGCTGTAATGAGGCTTTGCAGCTCTGGGTGTGGACACCTCTGAAAAGGTCTTCATTCCTTTGTCTTACCTGTGCCTGAGTGTGTCTGAAAATAAGATGCACGATAATAAGCTGTACCTGCCATCTCTGCAGTGCTTCCTAAGGACCCCACTGAGTACTTGCCATCCATTTTCCTGCATAATCCTTACACCTCTGTGAGTTATGTGTTAACGTCCCTGTTGGTAGATTAGGATCAGAGGCAAGGAAAGATCAGTGGTTTGCTTGCATAGTCAGTGCTGTGATAGGTCTGATACTAAGCCGTGTTCCTACTCACTCGTTAATCCAAGATGGTAGCATTTATATACAGCGGCGGATCCCAGCCATGGACAATTTTGTCCCTGCAGAAACACTGGCAATAGCAGGAGACACTTTTGGTTATTTGGGGGAGGTACTACTGACCTCTGGTGGGTCAGGCCAGGAATGCTGCAAAGCATCCTACCGTGCATAGGATGCATAGACAGGCCCACAACAAACTGTTATCTGGCCCAAAATGTCAGCTATGCTGACGTTGAGAAACTCGGATGTACATACACATGGATACACGGCTTGCGACCACATAAAGTGCCATAGTGTTTTGGGGTCTGAATGTGCATGTGAATTGGCTCTTAGAAGATGAAGCTCACTGTGAGTAGGAATTACTGCTAATATTTTCTTAATGAACTATGAGTTGCCAGAAAGAAATCTTGCCCAAAGTCCCCGCCCCACTGCTTCTACTCTCCCTTGACACCCATCTTTCAAAAAGGACTGAGGTCAATGGGTCTGCTCAGGCAGTGAAACTGATTAAAACCCTCTGCTTCAGGAGGGGCCCTCTAGGAGTGTCTCAATAGCTCTGTATAGAGAGGCAGCCTGGCAAATTGACTCCCTCTGGGCAGTGGCTGTTTGCAAAGCAAGGCTGAGGTTGGCCAAAAGGGTCACAATTGTCCTGTAATCAGATTATGTTTCTATATATGACCATTGGCCATCTGTGGCCCAATGGGGAACTATTAAGCCAGCAGCACTCACCTAAGTGAGATGGACGATAGCAATGTTCCTTGGAACGATGGATTGACCAGGAAGACTGTGTAATAGCCCTGCCAATGGGGGTTAGCGGATGAACCTTTGTGACAGGAGTGGGCCTTGTCTGCCCCCCACAAAGGTGAACGAAATAGGAAATACAAAAGTAACCTCCATTCATAGAATGTATGCCCTGAACTGCAAAGAAAAGGAAGAACCAGCCAGGCCTTTGGCAGACAGACCCAAGCTTGACACTAGAAACTGCCTGGGATTTGCTATGTATTTCAAAAGACAATCCCCCTCCTAAAAGCTATTTTAACGAAATAATAAAAATGAATTCAATAATAATATACACAGATGTTCACTGCTGTATTTCATATATATATATATATATATATATATATATATATGTATATATATAAAATCAAAAATTGGAAATGACACAAAGGACTAATAAGAAAAGAATGGCTGTATAAATTAATTCATACCCATAGACAGGAATGTTATGCTGCCACTGAAAGCCATTTTTTCACGACATGGGAAAATATCCACAATGTTAAGTTTAAGTGAAAAACCAGATCAGAAAATTTGGCTGGTCTATGAACTATCATGAAAAAAATATATAAATATGTAAAAAAGGAACAAAAAAATATTAACAGGGCTTACTGCTGGGCCATGGATTAATTATGATTTATATTCTCTTCTTTGCAAATTTTATTATTTTTCCAATTGTATGAAGTGAGCCTATGTTGCTGTTTTTCAAAAGGTCCTTTTTTCTTTCTTTCAAAATAAAGGTTTCTCTTTCTCTGGCACTAAGAAAGTTCTCACATTGCATGGAGAAGCTAGGGCAATAGTTGCCCAAAACCTAGTTGAGCAGCTGTCTTCACTGAAAACCACTTGTTATCTGGAAGATTTAAGGTATTTCATCTCGTGCCTTGTGTCCCTGTGGCACTCATGCCCATGTTTAGTTGAACATCAAAGAACCTTCCTCCTCATCTTTCTGCTGCTGGTTCACTGCATAACCGCCTTTCTGGAATTTGGGGAGCGGAGGAAGTTACTTGTCTGGCTTGTTTGACGTGATCACCTCCAAACTGCTGCTCCGGCAAATTTACGTTTCAGACAGTATCTCCAAGGGGTTGCCACCTTCCCTGACCACTGCCACCTGCCTTTCTTTATGGCCTTACTCTCGCTGGAGTATTTAGATTTTTTGTCCAAGCAGAAGTCGATGGCAGAATCTGTGGTTGTCATAGTTGTATTAAATTCACCTGAGCTATTGGTTTCAAGAAATAGGCTATAAGAGCTTTGGGCATTTTGTTCACTTCTCTCTCCATTTCCCAGCTGGCATACCTTTGACTCTCCTCTGAAGAAAGATGACAGTGATGGGCTCTCCTAAAATGTGAGGAACTTTCTTTTGTCTGCTTTGTAACCCTTTGCCTGGTAAAGGTGCCCTGAGTGGCTCAGGCGTCTGCCTGGGTCAGGCCCCTCGGCCTGCTGTGGTTTGCTTTCGTGTCCTTCTCTCTCAAGGCAGAAGCCACAGGAGAACCTGGGTTAAGATTGTTTAACGTGGTATGGTTTGAACTGGACCATTCTCACAGGCCCAGCCAGCGATCCAATGTTCACATGCTCTCCACTGTCGTTCCCTCTGTGCACGCCCTGAGCACACGGTTGCTGGTGTTCTGAGTAGCTGGGAGGCCTTGGGATCAGGGCTTTGGAGATCAGACAGGATGTCTGTCTGCCACCTGCCCCTCAGCTGCAGCTCCTACAGGGCCACAGACACAGAGCTATGCCTCTCACCCCTGCCCAGCCCTTAGCCTCCCCTTCCAGAGCCTTCATCAACAACAAAGATTTGTCAGTCTGCACAGGGCACTGTTCTGAGTGCTGGCGATAGCATGTGAAGGATCTCTGCCCTCTAGGAGCTTAGATTCTAGTAGAGAGAAAGATAATAAAACAGACAAATAAGAAGACAAAACCAGGAAGGGGAATCAGATTGTTGGAGGTAGGGGGTGCAGTTTCTAATGAAATAGTCAAAGGAAGGCCTCATGCAAAGATGCCATCTGAGGCATGAAAGAGGCATGAAAGAGGTGAGGGAGTGAGCCGTGGGGATATCTGGGAGGCAACTGCTCCAGGCAGAGGGAACAGCCAGTGCAAAGGCCCTGAGGTGGGAGCATTCATTCATTCCCCAGTGTGTTTGAGGACCGTCACAGAAGCCAATGTGTCAAGAGGAGATGAAACAAATGGGCATAAGACAGGAGATGGAATCAGGGAGCCCATGGTGGGGGGGGGGGCTTAGTACAAACTTCAGCTCTTAACACCAAGTTTGATGAGAAGCTGTCAAGTGTTTGGGGCAGAAGGGTGACATACTTGGGTTTTAATAGGGTTGACCTGACTTACGTTGAGACTAGAACATAGGGGAGGCAAGGGAAGCAGCAGAGAGAGAGAGCTGTTGGGAGGCTTCAGAAGTTAACCTGGTGAGAGATGGTTGCACTGACCAGGTGGGAGAGGTGCAGTGGTGGTGGCAGTGGTGATGGTGGAGGTTTCCGGGAATCACTGGCCTCTTTCCCTCATGAATCCAGACCCGGCTGAGCAGTTGCTGTATGAATCAGAAAGAGATCAAAATGCCAGCAACTAGTTTCCAAAAGTCACCTTATAGCCTGAGAACCTTACCAGTGCTCAAAAAAAGCTACTTTCTTTTAAAAGGAAAAAAACAAACAAAAAAAACCCCTACATTTTTAAAAATAATGGAAGCAACATAGGCTTGCTGCAGACAATTTGAAAAGTACTGAAATTTATAAAGAAAATATAAATCACAATCTCCTGTCTTTGATATAAGACCTAGTGATAATTTGACTTATTTTATTCTGCTCTTTTATCCTGTGCTTATAGAGGTGTGCATGTTCAATTATTTCTGACCTCTTTTTTTAGTTGAACTTAACATGTTGATTATTTTCCCCATGCTATTAAATAGTCTTCAAAAAGATGATTTCTAATGGCAGCATAACGTTCCTTCCTACAGGTATGAATTAATTTGTATAGCCATTTTCTTATTGGAAGACGCAGCTTCCATGTACAACCCTAATAGGCTTCCTCAGCCTCGCCCCACCTGAGTCAGATAAGCTTACCTGCCCTGCCACAGACTGCTGATACCTGAAAACCTCCTGGAGCAGAGCCTGGGAGCTTCCACCTCATGGAGCGCAAGCCCGTATGCGCTTTCCTGGAGGCAGGCAGAACACTCAGTGCCTCCCCTCAGACTCACCAAGACAAGTCTGTCCTTCTCCCTGGGGAAATGAGAAAACGAGGTGAGGAGAAAGTTTAAGAATGTCACTCTACTGAAACACCTGCAGATAGAAACCCAAGGCCAAGGACACAGAGGTTCCCTCCTACCATTGAGGATTTAGTGTATAATGATATCAAGTGCTTGGTCATGGCAGATGTTCAATAAATGTCATCTTCCCCCTTCCCCTACCCTTGCCAGGAAAATACCAAATTCCATTAGGTAAATAGTCACCGTTGCCAATTTAAGGGGCCAAGCTGAATTAGTGGACAGTTATTCTTGTTTGTGCCAACCTAGTGAGCCCTCTACATGTAGGATAAGTTTACTAAGTTCCCCTTGGATATAATTTCATTAGCTGTTCTTCTGACCTTGTACACATTTGAATATACTCAAGAGAAAGAAAGAGCCCCGAGATGGCGAGTCTTTTGACCTCAATTGGAGTTCAATATTTGTTTATTGATTGATGAAGGGATGAAGGGATGGAAGGAAGGGAGAGGGGGAGGAAGGGAGAAGGAGGGAAGAAAGACAGAAGGTTAGAGGGTGGATGGATGGAAGGAAGGGTAAGTTGTCATTTTACTATTTTTTTTCCTTTCTCTAAAAAAAATGTGAAGGGAATAATGTTCTTATATAAGCCAATGTATTTTCCTCTTTTTTTCTCAGTTGAAATAAAAACCCAATATGAAAATGCCTCATTTCTTATTGGAAGAAAGTAAGGGGCCACATTATGATCTAAGTAGCATATTTTATCTGTTTGAGCTGGGGGGGCGGAAAATGAGTGATTTTCTAGCTTAAGTGACGTAAATCTGTTAACCTCCCCCCTCCCCCCCTCCCAGAATATATTGTTATTGCTGTGATTCATTTCATTTGGCTTTTTTTTTTTGAAGTGGACTATGGTTTGTGTGCAGTGGATGAAGTAATTGGAGTGAGTGCTTCTCCCTAGAGACAGAATCAATCACCGTTGTAGAAGATGGTGACATTTTAGAAAGAAACTCTGAGGAAAATGTCATGCTTAAAAAATTAGATTTAAACACACTGGCTCCAGATTGATTTTTATTACACTCAAATGGATACCCTGATTGATTATCAGTCTTACAAATGTTTAGCACATTTCTCACTTCTCTAATAATCAGAATAATCTAATTTTCAATGTCATTTAATGTACTCTATTCAAGGTTATAATAGATCATATTTCTAATAAAACACAGCAATTATATAATGAATAATACAGGAGGACTGGCATTCAGAGTCCCCAGATTTTAAAGCAGTGCCAAGGGAAAGTCTTAGATAAGCCCATTCCCTTAAATGTGAAGTACATTCGAATTCTTTGAATACATCACATAGGGGTGTTTTTTCCTGCTGGTGATCTGAATGGAACTTTGCCAGACTTGGCCAAAAAAAAAAAAAAATCTTGGGAGGAAACAGCAAGGTTTGGAGCCTTTAATATATGTTCTCGGTGCACCTGGAGAAAAGTGACAGGTTGCCGGGTTATTTATTGAGTTCCTCTAGTAATTGCTGCTTTCTCCCCATTTTTGATATACACCCCTTGGAGAAATACCATATTTTAGTTCTAAATATTTTTCCAATATCCATTGTCGCAGCAGCTGACATTACGGCTGTTTCAGGGGAAGTCACAGGATATCTAATTTTGAGGACATTTGACTCTATATTTAGAGCCTAATACTTAGCTGATTATCATTACTTTGTTGTTGGCTTTTCTTTTAAGAGGCCTGACTCACCTGGAGAAGTAAGTTGTGCTTTTTATATTTGTCGCTCCTAAGCAATTCCAGGCTTGTCAAAATCTAAGTTAGTAATTAAATTCCTCAATGATGGCTTGCAGCTCAGTGGGACGATCTGGCATGTATGAGATGATGTCAAAACCTGGTCACCCAGCAAGCACATTCCAGGAGTGGCCCCTTTGATACTATGCTCTCTGGTGGGGACACCTAGGGACAGCAGGCAGAACAAAAGAGGCTGAAAGCTATCAGATCTCAGGACATTTAGAAACTTAAGGGCTCTCCTCATATTGGTCCTAGATATGAACCCGGCGGTATAAGAACTTCAGAAGATCTGAAGTTTCCGGAAGTCTCAACAAAAGCAAATTGTGGGCCAGTAAAAACAAGACTCTATTTAACAGAGATACATTTTGAGTCCTGATTCAGAGTCAGCCAAGTCAGTAATGGAAAGACAGGCTGGGGAAGACCCGAGCTGAGAATCTTGTAGCCATAGGCTTGCCATATATGAACCAGCTCAGAGTAACATGCCTTCCCTCTTAAGATCCTTGGGTAATCAGATCATGAAAGACCACCATAACTCTATGTATTTGTGGCTGGCCAGAGCTCATTTTGGGAACATTAGTGGTGTTGTTTTTTTTTTTGAGCACCTCATTTTAAATGGGATATGATCTAGAGCCGGACATTATCCAAAGCAGGTTGACCAGGATAGCATGAAATCAACAAGCTGTCTTCTATGAGATATAATTGAACACACTGGAAATTCATAGGATGGAGAAAATCAGATGTAGGGAGAAGCTGATTGCTTTAAACTGTTTGAGGGGCCGTGAGCAAAAGAGGAAAGTTTGCTGCCATTTATGGAGTGCCGGATCTTTTTAATTCCCCTGTTAGATTATTACCGCTCCTTAATAGTCATGGCAACTGACACTGAGAGTGACCAGGTGAATTGCCCCAATTTACTCTGCTGCTGAGCCATAGAGTCAAGCTTTCAACCCAACTCTCTCTCATCCAGCCCTTGTGATCTGTACTATCACCGAGACTCCTCATAGACTGATTCTAGATGATCACTAAGGTCCCTTCCAACTGTAAAATTCAGTAAGTTGCCATTCAGGAAGCACGTTCAGTCATTTCTTGATATTGGAAACATCCCAAGCATAAAGAGAGAGTACTCTCTCATAGTACCCAAAAAAGATGAGATTAGTCTGGGGACACTTGCTGCTTAAAAAAAATGTAGGTCGAGAGAGAGAGAGAGGACCCCTTTGCAGTGAAGGTACTTGGCAGTAACAGCTGCCTACACTGTTGACAATGGCACTTCTCAAAGCTGGCTTACCATCCTGCAACTTCCTGGAGCCTCAAGAAAAGGGAGTGAATGTATGTGTGTCTTAAGGGGTTAAGAAGGAGATAGCCTAGAATATGAATGAGAAATCATCATTGAGGACTTTAGGGACAGGGTCTTAGCAGGGTAGTACTTAGGATGGGAAGGAGAAGACTTTAAATAAGGTCCTTGTGGTAAGGACCTAAGGGTATCTGAGCGGTTCACGGGATATATTTTGGTGCCTAGCAAAACAGAATGAGCAAGGATACATCTGTGGAACCAGACGGCCTATTTTAACTCTAATGGTAGTACTTTTCCGTTTTATTGCGTTATATTGTATTTTCCTACCTTTGCAGATTAGCTGGTGTCTTCAAAGCATCATTCAAAGAAAGTATAGATTTGAGCAATAGTAGGTAGGCTAAGTAGAGTAGAGGCGGTATGCGCCCGTAGATGCATTGTGGTTCCAGTCTCTGTGATGGCAGCACCAAAGGAGAAGGAGTCATGTAAAGCCAGCCAGAGTGTCTTTTTCAGGAGAGGATTGATGTGAGGGGCTGAGAGATATCTAGCAGGCAGTAGGATACACACATCTGGCGCTTAGGGAAAGGTCTGGGCTGGAGATGGGGAGCTGAGCCTTCTTGATATGTGTGCTTGAAAATGGAGGACTTGGATATGGATCTCATGACGCATGATGAGAAGAGGGTTAGGGAGACTCCCAGAGGTAGGGAACCCTTTCAATGAGCCACCGGATAGGCCTTATGGGGATCCCCAGATGTATGTGTCTCAGGGTGGGTGTTTTTTAGCTTGCTCAGTCAAGCCCTCAGTCTTCCATTTATAAGTCTGGGAGTCAGCAATCATTCTCAGAGAGGGGGAACCCACCCCACGTCTACAAGCATTCCTCATTTTGAAGTTAGTGCTCTCAAAGCACTTTTTAATAATCATGTTTCAGAACTTTTGCTATTTTTAAAAGTCCATATGCATTCTAAGAAAATCCCATAACCCCTGACCTGTCCCTGTTTTTTAATAAATGTGGATCCCAGGGAGAGCCCTGGGATGAGAAGGTAAAGCTGATAATCATAGGCGACAATGGGGCCCCTCTGCAGTTAAGGTACATGTTAGCAAAATTAGTCTACGTGATTGAAAATGGCAGTTCCTGGAGCTGACCAACCATTGTGCAATTTCCTGAATTTAGTCAAAAGATTCTGGGGTAAGTGGGGAAACAGGCTGGGCAGAGAATCCGGTTGAATTCATGAGAAAAATATTATTTTAGAGTCCAGCATTCCTTTCCAGCTTAAGGTCTGGCCAACCTTGAAAGCGTGCAAAGTTATGCCGTATGTTTCTCAAGGTAATGAAAATGGCTAGGGGAGGCGGAGGGGGATGGCTAGGGCTGCGGGTGGGAGGGGCTGCCAGCCCTTGTGGAAAGTGACTTGGTTGTTAAGTGGAAGGGACATGGGAAAGAGGGGGAGCATCCTCATCTCAATGGCTGGTTAAGGCAACTTGGCCTTTCTGCTATGTTTGGGTGCGCCCAGGACAGCTGACTCTGCTTTGAGTGTATCAAGATCAAGTGGGCACCTCCACCATCTTCAGTCTGATTTTCCTTCCCAGGTTTTAAGATCAGTTCTCACCTTTGACCTTTCCCCCTACTACAATCTACCTGAAGGAGAAAATACTTCATTCTAAAATGAAGCAAGGATGTGATAAAAAGTTATGAAAGTCCTCCACAACTAGACTGAAGAACAAAACGACAGCAACTTGTCTGTTCCCCTTCCCCTGATTCCCCAGCACTGTTCCCATCCCCCTAATTCCCCACTAAAAAATCTTAAAAAAAAAAAAAAGTTATGAAAGAAGTTTGAAATATTTATGGATGAAAGAATTTGGGCTTACTTCAAAATAATCTGAGGGGAGGGGCATGGGGAGGAAAAAAGATTGGCCGTAAAGATTGGCCATGATGTGATAACTGAAGTTGGGTGTTGAGCGAATAGGGGTTCATTATACCATTTTTCTACTTTTGATACGTTTGAAACTCTCCATAGTAGATATGTGTAAATATAAATGCATATTCCAGTTGTCAGAACAGGAAAAAATAATAACCTACCCATTAAGGTATTATTTTGTGTTTTGAAGCTCTTAAATGACAAAGAAATCCTACAAAGGAAGATGTGCAAAGTATAATTTACTTGGTGAATTTTATGAACTATGTAAAAAATGACAGGTCTTAGATATTTTAAATGTTTAGTTTTAGGGAGATGATACTTTTCTGCTATCTTTTTTGTTTTGTTTGTTTGTTGTTGTTTTGGGAAGTCTTGGGTAAATAAAGTAGAATTCTTGGTTGCTATCTGTAGACTTTTCTGGCTATCTAGACCCTTGCTAAACTTTCACTGGATGGGAGCCTTCCTTGTAAGAGGGTGGGCTTTGCCCCTGGTACCCTGGTACACTCTTGAATGTCACTCAAGGAACCATAGGCAGGGCAGTGGCTAACTTTTTCTCTTCTTTTTTTTACAGTTGACATACAATATTATATTAGTTTGAGGTGTACAACACAGTGATTAGATATTTACAAAACTTACAAAGTTATCACCCTGATAAATCTAGTACCCACCTGACACCGTACATAATTATTAGAATACTATGTACTATATTCCCTATGCTGTACTTTCATTTTTTTAATATATCTATTTTTCTTCCATTTTTTTATTATTTTTTTAGTAGTAATTATTTATTTTTTATTATTATTTGTTTCAGGTGTACAAAACAGTATGATAGTTATTTTTTTCACTCCTCACAAAGTGACAACCCCCCTCCTCCCATCCACTGCCTCCCCAACCCCAATATCATACATATTTATTACAGTTCCATTGACACCACCCTGCACACTGTACTCCACATCCCATGACTATATATGTATTAAATTACAGTTGACATATAATATTATTCAACGGCAGCTTCAGATGTACAGTGCAGTGGTCAGGCCTCTACACCGTCCATGAAGTGGTCTCCCTAACAAGACATGGGTCCATCTGCCTATGCTGTACTTTCCATCCCTATGACTATTTTGTAACCACCAATTTGTATTTCCAAATCCCTTCCCCCCTTTTCCCATACCCCCCCAACCCAAGTAACTTTTCTTTAGAGAATCTCCAGAATTTTCACATCTTTCCTCTTCTGCTCAGTGTGAGTTAGACTTAGCTATGTATAAGGTTCCCTCTTTGACTAGGCTACCTTCCAAAAGAGCAGCCGGAAATGCAGTACTTGGGAGAAACTTTGAATACTTGTTAAGGAAGAAGAAGGATTTTGGAAGGAGAACTCAGCACTCCCCAACTCCCCACCCTCCAAAAATCGGCTGAGGTGTTGCTTCATAAGATTTTGGAGCAATGAATACGCTGCATTTTTATCTTAAGTATCCAAGCTCATTCACACGTGACAATATCCGCCCACATTTGTTGAATGCACCTTCTAGTGTATTGTCATTGGATGTCACTACAGCCTGGCAGGTTTGGAGGCCAGGCTTTATTACGGGGTCTTGTGAGAATTAAAACATCCCAGAATCTCTATAACACCTCTCAAATGCCACAAACCTCAGATCCCTGAGTCTCTTTATGCTCTCAAGACCTTTTTCAGGTTTTCCCCTCAGCCTAGAATGTTCTTCACTTAGTTAACTGCTCCTCATATCAGTAGTCCCTCCTCTGGGAAGATTTTCTCTGATTGTCCTTGCCTCTCCTGTATCCACTGGTCCCATGTCCCATGTCCCTACCCGCTGCCCCTCCCCCTGTTCTCAGGGTCTAATGACCCATTATTCTGTGTGTAGTTTGGCGAGGAGAGTCTGCATCTAGCTCAGGGGTCTAGAGACACTGCCCACCATTATCAGGGGAGGGGAAGAAGATTTCTCAGAAGAAAATGTCTGGGGGTGTTGTTGCTGGGCAGAAAAAAAAACAAAAAACAGTTGACATCTGTGTTGCCTGATAACTGAAATAAAACAAAAAAGAAAAAAAAAACATGGGAGAGAGTAGGTGTTAAGCATTTTCCTTTTTGTTAAATCCACTTTCTTCTCTAGTTTGGATTTATTGTACAAAAAAACTTCTTAACAATCAAGGACATGCTGTAGCGTACAGGTCAGCAAACTATATAGCCAATGGGCCATATATGGCCCACAGCTTGTTTTGGTAAAGAAAGTTCTGTTGGAACACAGCCATGCCCCTCGTTTACATCGAACTGCCTCCATCGGCCCGCAATGGCACAGCACTTGCGAAAGAGACTGTAAATTGCCCACAGCGCCTACAATATTTACTATCGGGCATTTCAGGGAGAAGCTTGCCAGCCCTGGTGTAGCTTGGGAGTGCATGAGGACCCCATCTGCTTTCTTCACCCTTCACATCTCCAGCAGCTCTCACAGGGCCAGGCACAGCATAGCGCAGGCTCCGTATAAATATCTGAGTACAATTATTGAATGAATGAACGAGTACATTAACAAACAGCTACTGTAGTTTGTGTCTTTAACTGATGACAAGCTCTTTCGCCCCAATCTGTGCAACACTTTCTACTCCCAGATTTCCACAGTACTTGCTAATTCATCTCCCTCATCTCTCTTCTGAAATGTCTCCCCGTCACAGAGGCCTTTCCTGCCCACGCTGTGGAACACACCCTCCCCTGTCGATCTGTCTCCCCCCCTTCCCCGCCCACATGATTTTTCTTCCTAACAGCATTACCTGACATTATAGTGTATATGTATTTGTTTATTGTCTGCCTCCCCCAAGAAGAAAATAAACTTTTAGAAGCCGAAAGCATTGCTTCACTCACTCTTACATCCCCCAGTGCCTGCAACAGTGCCTGGAACATAATGGACACTCAGTAAATATTTTGAAGTTAATGATCACATTTAGAAGGAATTGCATGTGGCTCAGGACTTCCTTGTATGTCCTTTCATTATTTCTTGGATGTGAGCTGTCTTCCCACTAGATCTCAAACGCTATCTGATCTTCTTCCCCAGGTAGTTTTGGTCAAACATAGGTGGCTAAAGGAGGCTGGAGTTCTCCACCGCTTTCTGTCCTAGGCACTGCCTTTCCTCTCTGCCCAGCGTCCTGAAGGCCGTCTCTCCCCGAGCAGGCACTAACAGATGTCTTTTTGATTAAAAGGAGAGAAAAGCGCGTTCTGGGTGTGGGTGTGAGAGGAAGGGAAAAGGAAGGGCAGAGGGAAGTGAATTGTGCAGATCTGGCAGGAACGTTGTGTGTTATCTCTTGAACTTCTCGTGTGTTGTTTTTTTTTGACTCTTTAGCTGAAGCATTCCCGGGAATAGAAACTCGGCTCTCCGTTCATGTCAGACATCCAAGTATGTGGCTATGAGCTATGCAGAGAATGGTGAAGAGGGCTTTCTTTCTTTCCCAAATGACTCTCTGGAGAAATAAATACCTGAGAATTAAAGTTCTGTAGGCCAGAAAGAGTATTTTTTTGTGAACTAAATAGGATTTTAGCAATCCTTCACAGACGAGGGCAATTTGGGATGATCTATTTATATTGAGAAACTGGTAAGTTCACTCGGGGGAAAGGCTAAGTTGGCTACAGTGCTGGCGAACACTTCACATGCTGAGACTGACTCGGAGGCTGTGGCTTATTTCTGCTGTTTCATTTTTAACATTTTCTTTTAGTCACACGTGTGGCCTGAGCGTGACCCCTCCATGGCATTCAGGGCAGCCAAAGCCACGTAGAAAAATCCCTTAATTACAGTCCTTATTACATTTTTGTTGTAAACATTAATCATTTTTAAAAGCAAACTGTTGTAAGAATTATTTTATGAGCAGTATATTATTTGGAGTTACATAGAACTGGGTTCAAATTCTGACCCTTTCGATGACTGGCTATGTGACAGCTAAGGCCTTTGAGCCTCAGTTTCCTCATGTGCAAATTGGGGAGTAATAGTACCACCTTCCACTTAGGGTTGCTACGAGAATTAAATGAGATAATATATGTTAAACACAGCATAGCACTGAGAAGACGACCTCCCTCCCCTGAAGAGATGGAAGTGGCCATGGAGGTGCTGTTTCCTGTCAACACCAAACTGTGCTTATGGTTGAGGGGGATACAAGAGACGCTTGGGTCACACACTGAACTCTGATTTGAGAAACTGGTCAGTGACATGCAAGATTTTGAGCTTACTGGCTGTGTTTTCTTCTGGGAGTTTTATGGTTTCAGGGTTTACATTCAAATCTTTAATCCATTTTGAGTTCGTTTTTGTTTAAGGTGTAAGATAAGGGCTAGTTTCATTTTTTTGCATTTATCTGTGCAGTGTGTCCAAGCCTATTTATTGAAGAGACTTTCCCCATTGTATATTCTTGCCTACTTTGTCGTAAATTAATTGACCATATATATGTGCGTTTATTCTAGGCTTTCTCTTCTATCCCATTGTTCTATGTGTCGGTTTTTATGCCAGTACCATACTGTTTTGATTGCTATCATATGTATGTAGTTTGAAATCAGGAAGTGTGATGCCTCCAGCTTGCTGCTGCTTTCTCAAGATTGCTGTGGCTATTCAGGGTCTTTTGTGGTTCCATACAAATTTTAGGATTGTTTTCTCTATTTCTGTGAAAAATTCTGTCGGGATTTTGATAGGGGTTGAATTGAATCTGTAACCACTTTAGGTAGTATGGCCATGTTAACAATACACTAGTTTTTCTGATCCATGACCATGGAATATTAAGTTTGAATTTCCACAGTGGGTTGCAATTTCCCCCATCTTTGCATTTGAATAATTTCTGGTATCCAATAATGATATGGGTCATCCTGCAAATTTGCACAAGGCGTTTTCTTACAATGGCAGCGTGCTGTTTGGGGGTCTTTAGAGTACACTTGAAAGAAATTTTCCTCCTTGTGTGCTTTGCTATTATGTAGTATTGTGCGCGTGCACATGCACGCACACACACTCATACACCCCACTCTATCTCCATGAACGCAGGGATTTTCGATTTGAGTTCCTGCTGCATCCCTGTGCCTAGATCAGTGCCTGACACACAAAGCTGATAGCTATAGCTCAATAACTATCAGTAGAATGAATAAGTAAATGTCGAGTTCCAAATTGCTGAATTTATTTCACATTAAGTCAATTTCTAAATGTCAAGAGCTGGAAGAAACAAGACCCGGAGGGACTAAGGGGTTGACCATCACTTCCATAGCCACCATTCCCATTATAAGCAGATTTCCCCCCCAAGATTCTGGCTCCAGCCAGTCACTTCTCCTAAGCCTGAGACCCAGATAGCCAACTGCACCACATTGGACAAGTCAACTTGGATGGCACACGGGCAACCTGGAGCTCTGTGCATCCTGCTCCTCCGCTGTTGTACCTCACCATTGTCCAAGCCGGAAAACAGCTTGTCACCCTTGAGCCTTCCCACTGCCTGGCATACTGCATCACTTCCTCTGTCCCTTCCCTACAGTCCCTCCCTAGCTCGGACATCCCACCTTTGTCACTTGGAACTTCCAGCAGCCGATCTCTCCACCCCCAATCATTTCTTCACCATGAACAGAGTGACACTTCTAAAAGGAAACTCTGATACTATCACCGCCACTGCCTCCCCAAATGAACTAAAACCCAAGACGGCTTGGTAGGGTTCACCAGATCACACGAGCTGTGGTCCAGCCTCAACTGGGAGTTGTGAGCTCTGGTCCTGTTCCTTGCAGGGCTTCAAAACAGTCCTGTTGCTTCTGCTAGGCCTTCGGACTTGTTCTGTCTTCTGCCTGAAAAGCCCTCCCATCTTCTAGCCTTGGGTTAGCCAAAGCCTCCTCTTGTGTGGACAGTTCCTGAGTGAGTGTGTCTTTCAAGATCTCACTGCTCCATGCTGACCTTCCCGTGAGCCTCTACGAATGAACCATTTCAGATTCTCTGGGAAATTCATACAGCCTTTTTGTGTTTGTAAACATGGTTGGTTTCACTGACCTCTCTTACAGGTTTGATTATAGAAAGACAAGTTTTCAAGTGCCTGGATTCAAGTTTATTTCCTAGGTTGATGTTTGAAGGGCTTTGTCTGGCTTCCCCTTAACCCTCCCCCACCCCCCAGTCTGGCTTCTGTTCTCAGTGCTCTGCTATAACTGTTCTCTTGAAAGTCACCACTTTCTCCATTGCCAAAACCAGTGAACTTTGCTCCCTCTCCGTTCTGTCTGACTGTCAGCTCCATGGGACACTTGGCCAGACAGCTGCTGCTTTTCCAAATTCTTTTTTTCGTTGGTTTTCATGATTTTTTTTTTATTATCCCAACTTTCCTGCCTGCCATTCATCTGTTTCCATCACTGTATCCTCTTCCCTTTTCCACTAACTTCTAGCAACTCGCAAGGATCAGTTTCTGATCCTCTTTTTTTCCCCTTTCCTCTCTTTCATTCCCTTTGATGACTTCAGCAGTCATCTCTGAGGTTTTGACTCTTAAATAATCTAACTTCAGACCTGTTTCTCTCACCAAATCCACAGTGCCATCTCTCTATCGACCTCTGAAATTGCTGCCTGGATTTTTGACTCACCTCCGCTCAAGCCAAACTCTTTTTCCTGCACAAAACTGGATTCCCTATTCCCCACCAGCTTCCCCATGTTTCTTCTCTATTGAGATACCATCAGTTCCAATACCAGGGTCAAAATCTTATTGTTACCTCTGAGTCTTCTTTTTTATTCCCCATGCCCATTACCAAGTCCAGCAGATTTGTCACTGCAGTGCCTCCCTATATCTCTCTTCTTTTTTCTCTCCTCAATGTACCAATCTAATCATTTCTCTCCTCCAATCCCTAGTCTCTGCTTTTTTTTCCCCCTTGTCACACCAGTCACCTTACTGTCCTACAGACATGATACAGCCATTTCTGAAAGCATTTCCTCATATCCCTCGCATCAAGAATGTTCTTTCCACCCCTTTCTCCCTCCCCAATGAGAGGCTCTCTAAAGGCCATTGCAAAGCTAACCTTCCTTAGGTCTTTGCACATATTGTTCTCTTCAGCCAAGATGTCTTCCAGCCCTCCAAGCACCATACAGTTAAGAAATATTTGTTGAGCATCCTTGTAGAAAATAGACTATACTATGCACTGAAGATACCTGAAGGAATAAGACCTAGCAACACTCCTATAGAGCATTCAGCTCAAGGTTCCTCTCTCCTGTGATGTTTTTTATGAATCCCACAGACTGAACTATCAGCTCCCTCATTTGTGGATCTAAGTACTATCTCATAACCTACTCCTTAGATTTTGTGTTTTTATTGCTTAAATCAGTGATTGAATATCTATCTCCCTTGTTCACTGCATGATAGTTATTTCTTTAGGTGACTGTATCTTTTACTAGAATGTGAATCTTTTGAATGATACTCTCTCATTCTTATTTCTTTAACATTTATCAGTGTCAGGTACAGTTTAAGTACTCAATAAATATTTGAACAGATGGAGAAATAAATGGATGGATGGATGGATGGATGGATGGATGGATGGATGGATGGACAAATGGACAGCTGAATGGATGGACAAATGGATAGGTGAAAGGATGGACAGATGGATGGATGAATGAATAGATGGACAGATAGATGGGATAAATAAACAAATAAATGAATAATTAGATGGACGAATAAATGAATGAATGGACCGATGGATGGAGGAACAAAAAAAACTGCAGTTAACAGAGACTTTAGTGGTTATCTTCCCACCCATTGTAACAGTTTCTTTTAAAGTAACCTTGAGCCAGCCTTCAAAAACACCAACAGTGAATTTAAATTTATCCATAATTATTAGGGAAGGAAGTTATAGTTATAGCCATATCCAATAGCAGGCCAGTATATATCTCATACATGGATTGCTAGCTGTCTAAAAATTAGGATTAATAGAATGCATTTAGAACAAAAGCTATACTGAACAATATACTTACTTGGTGATGATGAGACCCTTAGAAACCTTAGTGTTTCAAGGATCCTGATGAGAATCACCGAGGGGTATACAGGTTAACATAAACCATTTAAATGCCTTAAAGTGAGAGTTTTTAATTTAAACTAAATATGTAACCTAAACACCCACACATTCACATGTAGACCATTTCTCTAATGATTTTGATTTCTAAAATTTATTTCACAACATGCACGAGCTTCTCTCCATTAATATCCTATTTTTTTTTCTTGTTTTGTTTTTAGCTGAGCTATCCTGCCACCTGTTGGCAGCTCAGCAGCAGCTCAGCGTGGGCCGGGAATCGAACTGCTGTTGCTCAGAGCTCGCACTCTTGAGCGAGCTCTTAACCAACTGAGCCACTTGGCAGGCCCTCCATTAATATCCTAAATAGAGTATTTGGCAAACATCGGACAGACTTGCAGACAATTTGTCTATCTCTCTCAGACACCTCATTGACACATGGATGGCTCAAGCAGAGATTCATCAAGTGTGTCAAGCAATATCTGAAAATTGAATCCCAAGGAGGTGAACGTAGTCACATGTGTTTCCTAAGCCAAGGTTACATGAAAGTCCTGCCATGAGATGAACCTATTGAAAGTTTAAAAATGGTTCAGTTTTCCTCTTAATCTCTGGTTGTGTGGCCCCAAGCCAGAGCACTGGTCTTGCTTGGGATAAAAGTTTTTTCTTCTTTCCCTCATTTTCTCACTCATTCCTTTACTTCCTGTCTCCTTTCATTTCCTTTCTTTCTCCTTTCCCTTCATTCCCTCATTTGCTTTCTTCTTTCTTTACTTTGTTTCTTTCCATTTTCCTTCCCTACTATTGCCTTAGCATTTCACATTTCAAAGCATTCTATGTATATTAAACCCTTATAGTCTATATTAGATATCATATGTTTTTCATGTATGGAAGAAGAAACCATGCTTTATTTGACTCAATGTCTTCAGTAGCTATATAATTCAATAAATGTTTGGTGAATAAGCAAATTGGTGTAGGACTTCCACTATTTTAACACATATTACACTGTGTTGCAAATTTTTTTTTCCCAGCTGAGCCATCCTGCCACCTGTTGGCAGCTCAGGGACTGCTCAGCTCGGGCTGGACTCGAACTGCTGTTGCTCAGAGCTCAAACTCTTGAGCGAGCTCTTAACCAACTGAGCCACTCAGCCGGCCTGCAATTATTTATATATCTAAATTTACAGGGGGTGCCAAAAAAAATGCATGCACATTTTAAGAAAGGAAAACTGTATTAAAATTGTAATAATGTATACCGATAACAAAAGATTACACAAGTCACATTTGACTTCTGCAGTTACAAGAGGTGCTCAAAGTGATTACCATCAGTGTAATTTTAATACAGTTTTTTCCTTTCTTAAATGTGGATACATTTTTTTTGGCACTCTCTGTACAGAAGAATCCTGTGGGTGATAGAAAAACTAATCTCCCCATTTTTTGGATGAGGAAACTGAGGCTTGGGGACATTAAGAGCCTATTCTGAATTTCCAGAGTAGTAAATGTTGGGCTAAAATACCGGCCTTTGAGATTTGACCCAGAGCCTTCCCACCTGTCCGCTGTACCTTTCATGTTATTTAAGACCTCTGGGGAAAAAGTCCATAATTTTGTATGTTATAACAAATGTAGGCAGGGTATTGAACCTTGAGTTGAAAGAATGCCAAATTGTTTTTTTTTTGTCTTGCTTTAGCCACTGAATGGAGGCAACCACTGACTCAGATAAACCATGGGATAAAAGAGCATGTGGACATGTGCTACTGTTGTGTAAAGCCACTCTTTCCACAGACTGCACTCTTTCCACAGACTGCATATTGCTATATGACACATCACCCCAAAGCTCAGGGGCTTGAAACAATATTATTTGTCATTGTTCACAAACCCTTGGATCAGCTGGGTGGTACTTCTGGGTTTACTGGGCTCTCCTGGGTCTCTGGTTAGGTGCAGATTTTGTAGTCAACTCTGCCGATCTTGCCTGAATGCCCTCCCAGGTTCGGAGGCAGGATGCCTCCAGGTTGACCTAGAATGGGCTTGGCTGGGCTAACTGTGCTGTCCCCCAAATGGTCTCTCATGTTCCAGCGGCTAGGCCAGGCAGGTTTACACACACAGTGGTAAGGTTTCAGGGTGGGAGTGGAGCAGACGTGCACACGATCTCTCAAGGTCTAGGCTTGGAAATGGTGCAACATCACTACCACTGCCTTCTGTCGGGTAAAGTGAGTCATAGGCTGTCCAGATACAAGGGGTGCGGAATGGTATCCACCTCCTGATGGGAGGAGCCGCAGTCACAATGCAAAGAGCTGCATATTGGAAGACAGATAGGATTAAGGCCATCTTTGCAGTCAAGCCACTGCAGTCCCCTCCTGTCTCTTCAGCTCTGCAAGGTTTGCCAAGGGGCTGTACTCCCCAGCGGGAATCACCGAGGCTGCTTCTCAGAACTTTTTCTAAGTTCAGAAAAGTACCTCATTTCTAGTTTAAAACACATTTTAAGAGGAAAAATCTAAGAATATCAGGGAGAACTGCGGTGCATTTCCGGAAAATTAATTGGGTTTAGAGGAAAGTAGGCGTGGAAAAATTTGGCCATTGGAATTCATCATGATAGAAAGTATTGTTTAATATTTGAAAGCCCATAACATGCTGTGAAGAATATATATATTACACAGAACAGGATACAGGTTTATCTGGAAGAGTCCGCTGCTGGGAAATTTCTTTTCGTCATCCCTCCCCCTCCCCTGCCCCCAATCAGATACTGTTTTTGAAAGGCTGCCCATGTCTACTCCATGAAAGAAATATAGGGGTGTGCCTGTGTGTCTGCTCAATCATTTCACCCTAGATATATGGGTCCTTATTTTAAGACTATTGATTCCCGGATCTGAGACTGCCTGCATTTCTACAAGGATGTTAAAAAGACCCACAAACGGGTCTTTCAGACACATGAAGGCAGGTTGACTTTTAGCAGGGAGAACTTCAGCTTAATAGAACAAAGAATTTCCTGCCCATGAAAATGGCTCATGGGAAGTAGACACTGAACTCTCCTCTTCTAAACTGGAAGCTTTTAAGAACAAAGTGTGTTGATCATGTACTAGGTGTGTAAGTTTCCTCCTGATTAAAAAGCAGAGAGCCAGCCTAATGTCTTAAATGTCCAGTTTTAGCATTCCATTTTATGCCATCAGTGAAGACCTTCATCGCAGCCTTCACCCTGTTGGATAGGCCTGCCACAAACCCAAAGCCAAGGACATACCCACACCCTGTGAATAGGATTTAGGGAAATCAATCACTGATAGGGCCCACTGCTGCCAGAGGGGATGTGCAAAGAAATCTAGCTGATTATGAAGGAAGACATCTCAGAGGCAATAGACAAATCCTCCTCTACTTATTGCCAAGATCCTGCTTTTATACATCATGCAGGAATGTTTTGTTTTCCCTCATCTCTGGAGCTGAACTTAGGATGTTTCCTGTAGTTCATACAAGGCTCTCATCTAAAGAAAAGGATTGGTCACTTCTAACAGCCTCTAAATTCTAAATCCTTTGCCCTGCAAGGATGGCCACCACACTGGGCCCACCCAAAACAAGCACCGGGCTGCCCACACCAGCCTGGACCAAGGAGGACATGAAGTATTTGGAATTATGAGACAAAGGGGACACAGTCCACTCCAGAAGAGGTACAATCCCCACATCTGCAAGCAACTAGTAAGAGGAAAGCGTGTAGAAAATTATGTTGAAAGTTTTATTCGTATACTATACAACTTTAACTAGAAAAAAGTATTTGGCATTTGTACATTCCGATATTTCAGGGGTTTTCTGTAAGTGCTTTGAATAACTTTAAGACGCTGAGCAAGGCTGGTAGATCCTTGTAAACTCTCAGAATGCCAGTTCCAGACTATTTCCCCCCAAGACTTGCATATTTAATATGCTGTAAAAATTCTAACCATGTTTGGTTACTGGCACTGAATGCTAGGACATTCCTTACACTTGGCACTTATGCGGGACATCGAGTCGCCTTTTGAAGTCCTTGCACATATGCTGTCACACTGCAGATTGGGAACAGTCCTCTGAAGATGCTTTTTTGACCTCCACTTCACAAACCCTGAAATCAAGGCCCAACCACAGGACTGTATTCATTTGACACTCGTGGTCTGAAGGGCATGGGTCTCATTATTGGCAGAGAAAGCTTACCTGCAACCTCATTCACTACCTTCCTTTCTCTGCATATCTGTTCAAATTTCTACCAGTGCTTACATGGCAATTGCTGTATTAGGAGAAAGACACAGCCTCTATCATCAAGAAGATTCTGATTTTGAGGGAGTATTCACTCACCCCAATTCTGCCCAACTTTACAGTGGAACCTGCTATTCAAATGCTTGTGCGCCAATCCCCAAATCCTGAAATTATGGAAAAAATATGTCTCTATTCGACATAGATACACCTGCTTTCAAATCCATGAGTTGTTCATTTGCATAATTAGTTCAGAAAATGATTTTTAAACTCAGATGAAAATATTTTTGTGTTTTTCTTTTGCATGCATCTGTGTGTGTGCCACAGACCCTCTACTCCTCACGGCAGCCAGATAGCTCTAATCACCAACTGTGGCCCATGATTCTTACAATTAGCAAGGAGGAGGAGAGTCATGATGAACAAATTCCAGACTTTAATATTCAATCAAAAGTAAGAGACCATTATGCTTGCATTGCTAAACTGAATATGGAAAATTGTATGGACAAAAACATTGTCAATTGTATTTTTCTTTTGACACGAAGGAATTTTTAGTGAAGTGTTTTCATCTCTTCCTGTATCCAAGTGAAATCTGCATCTTTTGCATGTTTCCTGCGTTGCATTTTTATTGTGTGCGTGGAAATCAATATTCCAGATACATGCACAAGTGCACACATTAAAATGAACATGACTTCATTTATTTCCATGATTAGACATTCAAATAAAAGTGCTGGGGTGTCTGTTTTCATATTCATAGGTCGAGATCCGTACATCAGAGGTATTTGTATAAGTGACACTTTTATTACATTCATTTCATTTGCAATATGATAGTGGATCATAAATATGTTACTTTTATGCCACCAAATCTGATTTGTAGCACTTAGCCCACACGAGGAGAATACTTGATATTTTATGGAGCACCTTTCGTCCAAGAAGCACTTTGCCGACATCGGACGGGTGCTCCCAGGTTGTGTAAATCACAGTTGCGACCCTTTGGATGCCCTGCCTGCTTTATCAACCTCCTGGCTCCTCCTGTAGGGTGGAGAGCAGGTAACGAGTCCCCCGCAGGTCCTGGGGTGATGATGAGACCTTTAATTTCTGGAAGAAACAGGCTCAGGTGAGCTCTGTGTGGCCAAAGGCCCTGACAGCTGACAGAACTCCACATTTAGTCACCTGCTCATCTTGTCCTTCACAAAACTGTTTTTGTGCCCCCACTGTGGGTCGGACACTGTGTTAAGCCCTGGGGACACAGAGACAAGTCAAATATGGCCCTTGCTTTCCAAATATTCACAAGCGAGGAGGGAAGGGCTGTGTGGAACGGTAACTGCTCCCCCACCTCATGATGGCGACAGTATGTGCCCCTCCCTACCTCCCAGACCCTCCCAGGGGCACACTGTACCGGAAGCAGCTTGTCAGGCCCTTTGGTCTGTCACAGGGTATTGGTACACATGCCAGCCAGTTGCAATCGGAGTGAAAGATGAGACCAACCACCCAGCATCACAGGCAGCCTTTGGGGATGAGCATCAGTTACACACTCCAGACCCCCAGAGAAGAACAACACGGGCTCCCCACCCACCATCCCAACGCTCCCCTCATTCACCTTCTCCTTTCCCCAGCTTCAGCTTCCTGAAACTGGACCATCCTTCCACCCCCTACACACACACACACACACACACACCCCTACACCTGTAGTACACGCACCGAGCTCCTGTAGCATCTTCATACCACTTGCCATGCTGTGGAGTCATGTACGTGTGTGAAAGACCCATCAGTGCATAGCGGTTAAGAGTGAGGGTCCTGGGGCCGGCCGAGTGGCGTGATGGTTAAGAGCTGGCTTGGGACGCCAGAGGGCCCCGGTTCGGATCCCACATATGAGGGCCAGTGACACTGCCCTCCACACACACAAAAAAAACATACACACACAAAGAGTGAGGGTCCTGGAGCCAGGTTTTCTGAGTTCAGGTCCCTACTATTGATATATCACTTATAGCATGCATCGCCTCGGGCAGGGCACTTACCTTGCTGTGCCTCAATTTTCTCATCTGCAAAATGGGCATAATAACGATACTTCCCTGTCAGGTTTGTGAGTATTGAATGACCTAATATGGAATACAGGGCTTCAATAAGTGCCCCATCGCTGCTATTGCAGTTGCCATTAACATTTTCAGTCTTATACCAAATAATACTCCAGGATGAGTCACAGTACGTATAATAACAGTGATGTCAACATTATCCTTATTCTTCTTACCACCACTGTTATTCCATGAGTAATGTCTGTCTCTGACCATAAGTGAGCTTCATGG
Organism: Hipposideros armiger; assembly: GCF_001890085.2. NCBI lineage: Eukaryota > Metazoa > Chordata > Mammalia > Chiroptera > Hipposideridae > Hipposideros > Hipposideros armiger. The sequence goes on from NW_017732154.1 coordinate 361,823, forward strand.
CAGGAGGAATCATCTGTGCGGCTCACCATTTCATTACCACAGCAGATGGCACATAGTAGATGCTCAAAAAATATTTGTCCTCCTGCTCATTTGGTATTGCTGCCAGATGGCTTCTTCAAAAGCATCACTGCTACTCATATCCATGGACCCCGCGATAATGCCCACAAGTACTCGGTGTTCGGGTCCCCCCATTGCCACATGGAAAGGCCTTAACTGCTTCCAGTATGACTGGCCTCTAGAAGCCTTTGCAGTAGACTCACGCTTTCCCAACTAGCATACCATCCACACAGCTCCGGGAGGGTGCTGCTGCCATTTGAGGGGACAGGCTCTGAGAGGAGCGGGCACCTCTGTGATGGTAAGCAGTGGAGTTGGTATTTGTACCAGACCCCCTGACCCCCCAGCTTCACCTGTGTCACCCTCTGCCCCACATTGGTGCCCTACAAAGAGGGTGAGCTCCTGCCTGTCCCAGCAACGGCAGACCGTGAGTCCCCGGAAACTGGACAGATCCATCATCCCCAGGTCCAAGTGGTGTTCCGTGCACTGCATGGTCTTCTTGATTTTGGTGGTTCTTGGCAGCTATCCCCACACCTGGCCCAGATACCTTGTCTGCATTCCACAGCAGTTTAAAACCATTGAGCAAGGCAGCTGCTAAAGCCACGTGTTTAGAAAATGTGTCCACTAACTTACGAACGGTTACATAATTGAGGCGTTATCGCCAGAGGTGTTAAGGCATTTTGCGGTTGCAGAGGAGTTTCCAATAGTCCCAGGGAGCCTTTAGTCGTAGACTCAGTGCGGGGAGGGGGAAAGGCACTTCATTTTGGGAGAGCAGGAGACGTCTGGAAGGGAGTAAGTGGTTACATGCTCGTCCCTGGTCTACTGGCCAGCTGCTAAGAGTACTGCGAGTTGAGAAGATGAAGCTCTGGCTTTGCAGCTGTTATTTTGCAAACAATGAGTGCTGTCACTGCACAACCCAACCGAGTGCCCCACTTGGTGGCCTGCTGCAGCTCACCAAGGTCCCCTTCCCACCTGACCTCACGTCTCACTTTCTGACGTGGTGTACGTGCTCACAGAGTGTCCTCTGCCCACTTCCAGGTCAACCTCTGAAGCGGCGTTTGCTTATCTGAGGTTTCCAGGTGATTTTCCAGGGGGGCCGTGGGTAGGTGTGGGACAGTGAAGCAGAGTGCTTAGGAGGGCAGACCCAGGCCCACCCACCTGCCTGGGGATGAAATGGTGGGTAATGTCGTGTGTATGGTTCCTCTCTCTGCTTTTCTGTGTATTCCACTGCAGTCCTGACTTCATTACTTCCAAACAGGGTGATCTTGCACCTCAAGTTCCAGAGTGTAGAAAGGGAATTGTAATGTCCGCCTCACGTGGAATTTAGTGAGTTAGAATCCTTCAGTTGCTCAAGGCCATGGCTGGCCATTGCTAAGCAGCTGGTAAGCGGCATCACTGTTACTGCTGTGGTAAGTGGCCCTAGGTGCCACCTTGGCTTCTGATTCTAGTCAGAGCAGTTCCTAGTGCTCAGTGTCTTGTGGCTTCCCACGGAGCTCTGTGTTTTGGTGGTGTTCTTGCTGTTTTAAGATATAATTCACAGAGCATAACATTCGTCATTTTAAAGTGTACAGTTCAGTGACTTGTAGTGTATTTGCAAGGTGATACAGCCATCACCACTAATTCCAGAACATTTTCATCTCCCCGAAGAGGAACCCCATACCCCTTAGAAGTAACTTCCTCTCTGCCCCCCACCCCAGCCCGTGGCAACCACTGATCTGTTTTCTGTCTATGAATTTGCTTACTCTTAACATCTCATATAAGTGGAATCATACAATATGTGGCTTCTTGTGACTGGCTCCTTTCACTGAGCATAATGATTTTAAGGTTCGTTCGTGTTGTAACATGTATCAGGACTTCATTCCTTTCATGGCCAATGATATTTCATTGTACGGATAGACCACGTTTTGTTGATCCATTCCTCAGTTGATGGACATGTGGGCTATTGTGAATAGTACTACTGTAGACATTTGTGTACAGGCTTTCCGTGCACATATAGTTTCTGTTTTCTTGGGTGTACACCTAGGAGTGGAGTTGCTGGGTCATATGGTAACACCATGTTTAACTTTTTGAGGAACTGCCAAGCTGTTTTCCTCAGTGGTCTGTTTTGGAAGGATCCCCCGTTGCTTTGATGTGACTTTTGGGTTAGGTAAAGAAGAGGGTCATTGGTGGGGGCCCAGAAAGGGGGGTGGTTCTGATAACTTGCACTGAGAGCCCCTGTGTTCACACATAAGCCTTCAGGCTGCAGCCTCCCCTCACAAACCCAGACCTGTAGAGCCCAGGGGCGTCTCTGCTGCCATGTGCCACCCTCTTTCCTACCTCATTGTTTGTCCTTTGCTGACTGTATCCTTTGCATTCTCCCTGCTGTGAACCACGCTACCCTCACCCTGTGTGGGGATGGTCTGGGCACGTGGCCGGTCTGCACTGGAAAATACCACATCTGAGGCTGGAGGCGCTCACCCTGTCTTTACCCACTCATTCTAGATCAGGGCAGGTTCTGGACCAAAGAACAGTGTCATTTCATCCTGGGGGAAACAGTCATCTGGAAAGGTTTTGTGTTTTTCAAACATGGGCTTCTTTAGAAATATGTGAGTCCGCTGAGGAAAGAACTGGTCAGCTGTGTAAACTTGAGCACGTTCCTTAGCCTCCCTGAGGCTCAGTTTCTTTATCTGTAAAATGGGTTTAGAATTGCCTACCTGATAAGGGGGTCAAGTGAGAGACTGCAGACACACTGCTCATGCTCAAGATTCTCCAGAATTGGGAATTTTCACCCTGATTGCCCTACCTCCTGGTCAGGTGTGAGCAGCCTATCCAGACACAGGGATTTTTCAGTTCCATTCATTCCCCGCCCCCCTTTTTTTTCCTCCCTCCCTCCCTCTCCATTCCATCTCTTTCTTTTCCCCTTTTCTTCCCCCGCCGCCCCTCCATGCCTGCCTTTTACTCTACCTTCAGCTCCAGCTCCAAGCAGGGCCTGCGATACTCCCGGTGTAGACCCAGAGAACTACCAGTTCTCAGATCGCCCGGGTTCTCTTGGGGGGCCTGGCAGAGGGACGGGGGGCAACCCAGGCCAAGTCCTCTCAGGGCAGATCGGATTCTGCCCTGAGTCACTTGCAGCACAGATCCCCAGGTTACGGGGGCGGCATACACAGCCAAGCGGTGTCCAGCCTGGCAACCCCTGGGTCCCCAGGGAACATGGACTCCCCGGATGGGGGCACATGGACTAGTTTTTCCAGTTGGCCTCCCTGGGTTTCAGTTTCCCTCCCCGGGAGATCCTAGCCAGAGGCCAGAGCTTTGAGTTACACTCGGATTTGAAGTCATCTGCGCGGCCTGTGCTGTGAGAGGTCCAGGTCCGGGGCCCTAGATCTGCCCAGTGCTGAGCTCGGTGGAGGGTGCCAAGGCCAAGACACATGCCTGCTGTGGACCAGGGGGCAGACAGGATGTGGAGTCGAGCGGCTGTGGATGAATACATGAATGAATGAATGAATGAATGAATGAATGAATGAATGGTTTTGCAGGCCAAGGATACATAATGCATAGATTATTGTTTTTAAAAAAACTTTATAAGTAATAAAGGACATATGATTCATACAGGAAGTTGAGGAAGCAAAAAACACGAAGGGACAAAAATCACAATCCCATCACCTTTAAAGATGAATTTCTTCAAAAGTGCTAGTCAGTGAATTCAGAAAACTAAAAAGCGAAATAGCAAACCAAAAGGCTTAGCTGGGAATCACTAATTATGACACCACAGGGCTTTGTGCAGGGACGTGTCTCCCAGGCAAAAGTGGCTCCCTTGTGATGCTTCTCAGGCCACCCCCTCTGCAGCTGCTTGGGGAAAATCCTCCTTCAAGGACCAGTCCTCATAGAAAGTTCTCTCTAAACAAACCCAGGCTCTCAGCGTCTTGGCTGAGCCTTAGCCTCCCTTAAGAATTGGTTGGCACGAACACACACAGAAAGACAAACCTCGCTCTCTGCCCTGCCCTCCTGGCCGCCCAGCCTTATTTCTTGGGAGATGTGATTATAGCACCTTTTCCTGCTGTTCCTGTTCTAAGTGTCAAGTGAATCTGAGGCAGCGTCGGTGGAGGGGACCTCCCAGCTCAGGCAGCACAGGCCCAGCCATTAGTGACCCTGATTTGCCTTCTCTCTCATTTCCAGCTGTCAGGAATGACAGGAACAAGAAAAAGAAGGAGCCTTTGAAGCAGGAGTGCACGGAAAGCTATGAAATGACAGCTGAGCTGGATGATCTCACAGAGAAGATCCGAAAAGCTCACCAGGAAACCTTCCCCTCGCTCTGCCAGCTGGGTAAATACACCACGGTAAGAGATGCTTCCGCCCCCAGGCTTCTGGGAGGATGGGCACAGGCCCTCGTGCACACATGCGCCGGCGCACACACACTGTTTGCCGTGGCCCTGAGGGGACACCCACTCAAACTCAGCCCAGGATATGCGTGTCAGCTTAGTGGGGCTAGGCAGTGGCCAACTCCCTCCCTCCATGTGGCAGCCTCTGGACAGTCTCTGAGTAGAATGGCATTTCTTCCAAGTCAGTCACGCACACATGCATTCACTCAAGAAACATGAGTGCTGACCCCTATGTTCACTGCAGCACTATGTACAATAGCCAAGATATGGAAGCGACTCAAGTGCTCATCAACAGATGATTGGATAAATGTGGTACATATATACAATGGAATATTACTCAGCCATAAAAATGAATGCCATCTTAACATTTGTGACAACATGGATGGACCTAGAGGGTATTATGCTAAGAGAAACAAGTCTGACTGAGAAAGACAAATACCATAGAATCTCACTTATATGTGGAATCTAAAGAACAAAATAATGAAACCAACAGAAACAGACTCATATACAGAGAACAAACTGATGGTTCCAAGAGGAGAGGGGGTTGGGGGCAGAGTGAATAAGGTGAAGGGATTAAGAAGCACACACTGGGAATTACAAAACAGTCACGGGGATGTAAAGTACAGTTTAGAGAATATAGTCAATAATGTTGCAACAACTATGTATAGTGCCAGGTGGGTACTAGACGAATCGGGGGGAATCACTGCATAAATTATATAAATGTCTAAGCAGTATGCTGTACACCCAATACTAATATAAAATAATATGGAATGTCAACTGTAACTGAAAAAAAAAAGTCAATAATTTAAAAAAGAAAGGAAGGGAAGGAGGGAGAGAGGGAGGGAGAGAGGGAGAGAGGGAGAGAGGAAGACGAACCGAGCACCTGTTATATGCCAGGCCGAGTGCAAGGCACTGGCGACATGAACGATGAAGATAAAGTTGCTGCTCTCAGGGACTCGGGTCTGGTGAAGGAGGCGAGTAAAACCAGCGAGTGAAGTGTTACACGGGCCATGAGACACCCACCTCTACAGAGCCCTGTGAGGACCCGGAGGGGACAAGCGATGGCTCTTTTTAAAAAAACTGACCAGCTGTAAGCTCCAACCAAGATGACTGGGGCCCTCCCCTGGGTCAGGGTCTGGCTTCAGAGAGGGTGTGTGTATAACCCCAAAGCCAGGGCCTGGAAAAGCACAAGGGTAGGTGTGACCCTTCCTGCGGCAGGTGGGTGGTCACCCTCTCCTCCCAGTGTTCTGCTGGGAATCGCTTTTGCTGAGGTTAGAAATAAAGAGAAGGGAGAGGGACAGAAAGTGGGATCAAAGGTAGGAGGCATGTGTCAGCTGGCCTGGGCTGAGCCAGTAGAGACGGCATGAGCTACTTTAATTTTTTAAAGTGGTTTTTGCATGTGTTATGTTCCTTGATGTATATTCCCAGTGTGTGGACTCCTCAGAGGGGGGCACGTGGGCACTCAATAAATATTTGTCGAGTGAATGAATGGATGGATAAATATAACTAGCATGTTGTTCTGGCCTCTTTAAGTGGCTTATGTTGCTTGCCTAACTAATGCTAGGAAATGTACTTTTTAAACAAATGCAAATATTGCAGTATTTGCTGGTTTGGGGACTGGTGTGCTAGAAAAAGAATAGTATGAAAGGTCATAAAGATAAAAAGATGAAATGGTAATGCCAGATAGAAAAAAGGACTGTGAGTGAAGCAACTCTTGGGGTACACGCAGTCATGCATTTGGATGTTACTGCCTCCGTTTTATATGCAAAATAGGAATGGTGGCCAGGACCAGGCCCAGACTTGCTGTCGAAATTGTTTCTAGAACATGCCAGGGTGGCTTCTCAGGTGAGCAGGAGGTTCTACAGTTGGCTGGCACCAGCTTCTGAAGGGCTGGCACCGGAGTTAGACAGGTAGGCCCCTTGGCCAAACCAGAGACTTTGGCTCAGAAAGCAGAGCAAGAAGCTAAAGCATCGCTTCTTCCCAAACCTCAGTGTGCTTATGACACACCTGGGATTCTTACTGTTGTAAAATGCAGGCTCTGTTTCAGCAGGTCTGGGACGGGTCATTCCTCACAAGCTCCCAGGCAGGGCTGATGGTGCGGGTATACAGAACACACTCGGAAGCAAAGGCCGTGAACCTTTTGAACAGCAAGACCTGGGGTGACCCTCTGGGTCACCCCAGAAGGGGCCCACCCGGGCCCTTGGTGTCAGAGAGGAGGGGAGATGCTGGAGTGCCCATTGTAACCTGTGAAGCTATTGGCCTACCTGCCAGGCTGGGGAGGTGCCAGCCTCAGTAGACAAGCCCCCCCCCCGAGCTTGGGGAGCACCGTCCTAGCCCAGAGCAGACGCCGAGTCATTTTAACCTAGGAGATAAAGGAGGCCCATGAACCACGGGGCAATGGAGGGGAGATACCATATATCTAGAGCAAAGGCACTAGAATGAGATGAATGTGGTTTAAACCTGCTAAGTCACTGATCAGTCGTGTGACTGAGTGCAAGTTACTTAACTTCCCTGAGTCTCCTTTTTCCCATTTGTAAAATGGGGATAATAGAAAATGGTTAGGATGATACGAATGAGACAATTCACGCAAAGCTTCCATGGTGGGACCTGGAAATATCTCTACAGCAGTGATGCAACAGACGCACCATCCACCACGTATCCATTTACTGGGTATGCACTGATTCTCCAGGCACCTGGTCCCATGCCAAGTGCACCCGGCACTATAGAGAAGTAACATGATTAATAAGCAGTGCCAGGGCCGGCTGAGTGGCTCAGTTGGTTAAGAGCTCGCTCAAGAGTTTGAGCTCTGAGCAACAGCGGTTCGAGTCAGCCCAAGCTGAGCAGCCATGAGCTGCCAACAGGTGGCGGGATGGCTCAGCTAAAAAAAAAAAAAAAAAAAAAAAAAAAAAAGTGAATAAGCAGTGCCAAGGAGCATATCGTTTATCGCTTTTAGAAATATTTACTGATTGCCAACTATGTTCCAGGCACTCTTTTGGGCTAAGTATCAAGGTGAGTGTGTCCTGACCTAAGAACTAGGGAAATTGACCAAGCATGAGCCATGGGAAAGGACAGAAGGAAGTACCAGACAGACCCGGTGCCCTGGAAAGGTGGGATGGTGTTAAGATGCAAAAGAGTGGGAAGTGATCATGAAAAAAACCTCGCAGAGTCTGGAATGCCGACTGAGGAATTTGTATTTTAGTCTGTAAATAATGGAGAGAAATCAACAGTTGGTGGTCAGGAGTCTTTATTACTTTCATTATCATCATCATTTGTGCAACTAATTTTTACTGAGCATTTACTATGTGCCAGGGACTATGGTAAATAGTCTAAATATATTCTCTTGCTCCTTGAGGATTCTAAGAAGGAGGTACTGTTGCCCCCATATGACAGACAGATAAACTGAGGCTGGATACTATTGTCCCCAGATTAGAGATGAGTAAACTGAGGTATAGAAGGGCTAAATAAATTTCTCCATGTCTCATAGCCAACCCATGGGACTTGAATGTGAACTGACTGCAGGGTTGGCCCTTTCAACCACTACACCATTCACAGAATACATCAACAGGGCGGTTGGCAGGGCAGGATGGAAGCAGGAGCCACTGGGCATCTAGTTAGGACGAGGCGGCGGTTATCCAGGAAGAAAGCCAATCTTTAGCTCCAGAAAAGATGGAGTAAGAGAGAACAAGTCAGAGTAGGGAGGGCTTCCTGGAAGTGGAAACTTTTGAGCCAGTTCACAAGGCGAGAGACATTATATGACATCCCTGGGGTCATTTGCTACTGTATGAGGGTCCCCTCCCTCTTCCCCAGGTGGAGGTATCTTAGTGTGGCCTAGCCATCCCCTAGAACCTGACTCACCTGGTAACCAGGTGAAATGGTGCCCACTCCAGTCTGCAGGAGGGCAGGGCAAACACAAAGTACAGCATGTCCCCTTCCTAGAACACACGCCCTGGTGTGGCCTGGCTTCCCCCAGGGCCTGGGAACAAAATGCTCCTTCAGTCAGCCTGCCCTCTGTGAGTCAACACAGCTGCTTCCCACCCCAGAAGCCAGCCAGGGGTTCTGGCGAGCCTCACCGGGGCCTCTACCCTCTTCCCGACCCTAGGTCTCTTCTGAAAGCAGCAGCCTCTCCTTTTGGATTCTCATTATGCTATAGGTCTGATTCCATCTGCTTCCAGGCCGATGAGTCTGCCTGCCCAGCCTTCTCGAAGGGTGCAGCGGGGGCTGGCGGGGCCCTGTCCGTGTCCCTTGGTTCACACTGCAATCCCAGTGTCCTGGCCTGAAGGTTTCCTCTGGCTGCCGTAGCTGCTCGGCTCTCGTGTGCAGCATTGACACTCCTGCGAGACTCCCCGCCCAATGACCAAGAGAAGCTGGGGGATAAATGCCCCAGCCTCCTTGCCCCTGGGGTAGGATGCCTCTGAGGCATTCTATAAACCACCTCCCAGAGTTCCCCAACAAGGTGGGGCCCAGGTGCCCACAGGGATCACCAGGGATCCCTGGGACCTCTGCCCAAGTAAGCCACTTGCACTGAAATCCTAGTCTCAAGGTTGGCTTCTGCCCATGGCAGGTGGCTCCCCTGAGGGCCTCAGGGCCCCTTCCCAGTCACCCCTCTTTGGGGATGTGACACCATCAATCCCCAATTGGAACCCACTGTCCTCAGCACTTTGCAAGGACTTTCTGCACGTCCTTGGATCCAGCAGGGAAAATGGAAATACAGGTTCCAACTCCAGAGGCCAGTCCCTCACCCCTGGGCAGCCCGACCTCCTTCCAGGCACACAGAGCCCATTTTCGGGAGCAAGGCTGCTCCGATGCAGTTTCCCATCCAGATTTCTCTATTTCTCCTCTCCATACACCGACCTAGCTCCGTTTTTATTGTAAGCGACTTTAAGTCCTTTCTGTAAGTGGGTAGAGGTATAAATAAATAACAGCAGCCGTAACACATTCTCTGCAAGCTCTTAGTTCCGAGTGGAACATTTTTATAGAGGGCTTTTTTTAGATAGGCAGTTGCTTCCACTGCCAGGAAACTTCCTGCCGTCTTTACCAGTCTGGCATCCTTGTCAGATGCCTTGGGAATAAGTGGGCAGAGAGGAATGAAAAAGGCAGCTAGCCGCCCACCGACAGATCTTTGAAAGAGTCGTTCCTTTTTCTTCCTTAATTCGGGTAGATTTGGGACAAATGGTCAGGTCCCAGGAAGCAGCATGAGGCAGAAACTCGTGTCTCCCCACCCTCCACGCCCAGGCCTGGGCAGGGCGCTCATCTATAAGCTTTAGAGTGAATCTGCTTGGGAAGGCTGCTAAACCAGTGACCCCTCCAAAAATAAGCGGGAGGGTAGAGGGATTCCATGATGGAGGGTGGGAAGCACGGCAGTGGCTATTTATAGATGAGCTCTCCAAAACAGAACCAGAGGAAACAGCCTGGCTCTGAGGATATTTGCTTTGCTTCCTTAGGACAAACCCTAGCAACTATATCATTTGGGCTTTGGGACCTTGTCGACCCAGGTTCAAATGTTGCCTGTGCTACTTAGGAGTTGCGTGACCTTGGAATCATCATTTGAGCCTCAGCTCCCTCATCTGTATAATGGGGTTAAGAATCATCCTGGGGTTGCTGGGATGGTTAAGTGAGAAAACTATATCAGAGGGCCTTGTATAGTTTCTGGAACAGAGATGTGCAAAATGGCTAGGGCTTCTCCTGGTGATCCCGCTATGAGCACCTTCCCATTTTTTAGAGCTGCTTGCCCAGGCTCTGGAGAAGTAAAGTGGTGGGTGGGAAAGCGAGGCAGTTCTTAGCAGGACAGCGCCAGCCCCGGCCTTCTGCACAGGGCTGCATCTGCTCCCCCATCCCGCTGCTCTGCCATGTGCGGGCAGTTCATCACCTTGCAGAGCTTGATGGGACATAAGCTGTCCTCTGAGGGGCTCGTGAAGTTGAGCTATGGAGATTTAAGGAGCGCTTAATCTACTCAGAAAAATGACCACCAACAGAATCATTAAACCAGCGAAAGACTTTCCAGGAGACGAGTGCTTTAGAAAGGGAAGGCGTTGTGAGCGGTCCCAGCCATGTGTGGACTTGGCTTTCATTTTAGAAACTAACAGTTTAATTAGATAGGGAATCAGAACCTGAAACTCTGGAGGTTGGCCTCCCAGGAGAGACGGTTCTGGTGGGGTGGGTGGTTAAGGGGAGCACAATGCCAGAGTTCTGATCCCTACTCCCTCAACTCGGAGTTTTCTGACTTTGAACCAGCCCTTAATGTCTGTGAGCCTGTTTTTTGCCAGGAAACACACCCGCGCTGTCCATAGCACCTAGACTATTATTATTTCATTTTCCAACACACATTTACTATATACCTACTGTATTGGGTTTCCTAGGGCTGCCATGAAAAAAATACCACAAACTAGGCGGCTGAAGACAACAAAAGTGTATCGTCTCACAGCTCTAGAAGCTAGATGTCTAAAATCAAGGTATCAGCAGAGCATGCTGACTTTGATGGCTCTGAGGAAGAATCCTTCCTTGCCTCATAGCGTCTGATGTCAAAGGCAATTTTTGGCCCTCCTTGGCTTGTAGATGCGTCGCTATAATCCCCTTCTTCACATGGCCATCTTCTCCCTGTGCGTCTTCATATGGCCGTCTTCTGTGTGTGTCTGTCTCTGTCCAATTTTTCCCTTTTTATAAGGGTACCATCACATTGGATTAGGGCACACCCCAATGATATTATTTTAAGCTGATTACCTCTGTAAAAACCTATTTCCAAATAAGGTCACATTCTGAAGTACTGGGGGTCAGGAGTTCAACATATCTTTTTTGGGGGATACCTACTGAGTGCAGTATTGGGGTGCATGGATGTTTGCAGCTCTTTCCTGTAGTTTGGCTGAAAACCAAATTTTGTCACACGTCTTGTGTGCTTTTCGAAACCTCTGGCAGCACACATCATAAGTCCTCATCTGTAATCAGTGAATTCCACTGGATGGTGGAAAAAGGAAAAGATTCCCAGCCAAGGGAGAAACATGAGCATGGCCAGGAGTTTTGCAGAGAAGGATCTGGAGAGGAGGCAGATGCAGTCTGCGGAGACAGGTTAAGGCTAGCTGGCGGCCGGTGTGCTGGGGTAAAGCATGTGAATGTTAGCCACAGGGAGCCAAGGGAGGTTTCTAGTCAGGAGAAGCAGTGCTAAGAGGGCTGGCCCTGGCCGCTTTGTGCCTGGCCAGAGGGCTATGGCAGGTAGGCGTGGCAGAGCTTTTGTTCTTTCTTAAATGCACCCCGGGAGTTCCAGAAGCCACCAATGGCTCCTCACAGCAACTGAGACCACCCCAAAATGTTGTATCTCTTGGCCATCCAACACCCTCCATCCTACAGCTGTCCCATTCTGAAAGCCATACCCCTGCACTCCACCAAGGTCCCTGAATCTCAGATACCAGGAATGAAAGGGCTGCTGCTGTCCAGAGGGACCCCTCCAGGCTCATGTCCCAGCCCAGAAGTCTTAGATAGTGGGGGTCCAGGCGCGCCTCTAAAACATTACCTTCAGGGAAGTCCTGCAGCATCACCCTTGCTTTCAGCCAGACTGCCAGGAAACATTTGGAGGTCCTTAGAGACCCTCGCTACCTGCCTCCTTCCCGTTGCCCTTAGCTTAGAGCCCTCTCCACCCATGGGCTGCGCCATGCCTTTGAGACAGCGCCTGTCTTCCCATCTATAGCTGCAAGGAGGCTGCCAAGCTGCCTTTCTCCCCACCTGTTGGAGGCATCCGGTGCTGAGGAGAATGCTGCATATGCCCACTGATGGACATACCCCAGCTGGAACATTCCAGAAGTCATGTTGTCATAGGGCCTAGATATGTGTTTGCTGACCACAAAGACACCTGGCCTGGTACATAACATTCTCTTCAGTGCGACACTAGGGATTTTTTCGCCACCTCCTGGAAGCGTCCAGAGTTCCCAGCCAGGAGGGAGATCGCAAATGTCACAGCAGACTATAGGACACAGAAAGTTCAGGCCAGGAAGTAGAATATGTATGTGATGACCCAATACATGATGTGGTGTAAGGGTGGGGAGCCCAGATGCTGCAGCCCAACCACTTGGTGTGCACTCTGGACCCCCCACCTAACTCTTGGGGCATCTCGTATCAGTTGTTTAACTTCTCTGGGCGTAAGCGTCCACATCAGTCACATGGGACGATAATAGTGCCTACCTTATGAGGGTGTTGTGAAAATTAAAGTGAGTTCACTGTGAAGCAGTAAGAATAGTGCCTGGCTTGAGATAAGCCCTAGGAAGGGGTTTTTCCAGGAGAAACATACAAAGTGGAGAAGTGGAGTGTGGGTGACAAGCACATTCTACAAATGGAACTTGAGGGGGCATCAGCCTCTCAGGATGGTCGAAGAGCAAAGACTTCAGGCCAAGGGAAGAAGGGGGCCACCTCACTGGATGTCCCCGACATCCCCAGGGAACCTTAACTCTTTCTTCCTTTTAAGAAATTTAAGTTGCTCTTTAGCTCAAACAAAACAAACTAACAAACAAAAAAACAAGAAACAGCCCTGGTTAAACCACTGTAGTGCCCAGGTGCTGCCCCAAATGGGATTTTGAGAACATTGGTGATGCCACCTCCATGTATGGGTCTTGTTCAGAAAGGAAGGCCACTGAAGCTGAAGCTGAGTAATAATGAATGTCAACTATAATTTAATATATGCATACATAGTCACAGGATGGGGAGTACAGCATAGGGAATAGAGTCAATGAAATTGTAACGGCTATGCACGATGTCAGAGGGGTAGTAGATTGGGGGAGGGAGGTTATCACTTTGTGAGGGGTATAAATGTCTCACTATTACATTGTTTTGTACACCTGAAACTAATAAAAAAAGTGGAAAAAAGAAAGAAGAAGAAGAAAAAAAAAAGTAAGGCCAGTCAGGAAAGCAGTAAGTGGCAGCAAAGAACTAAGCCTACAGAAGAAGCGAATCCATTTGTGTGGCAAAAATGGCCATTTAATTGGATTCATAGTGGGGTTGGGCTCTGCTGCTGCTCAAGATGGCCCTAGGGGACCTTCGGAGGGGCCCTCCACCTGGGCCCCTGCTGCACAGCATTCTGGGAAGGCAGGCTGGGGCTCCTGCCTGGAGAGGGGCTTCTACCCAGGGAGGAGGAGCTGAGGAAAGAGTGCAAATTTGGGGAGACCTGCCTCTTCCTCGTGCTGCTTTGGCTCTGCTTATTAGCTGCCAACAGAGGCCTCTCCTCATCGCCCCACTTTCTCACTCCTTTCCCTCCCCTCCCCTGACTTCACAAATGCTGTGGAAAACTCACACTTCCTCGGTGCTCCCTGTAACCGCCTCCATTACCAGCCAAACCAGGCTGTGCTCTCCATTTGCCACAGCTGGAAGATAATATATAAGCCATTTTAAACCTCATGCCTATGAATCCAGCAACCAGCATCATAAAACACTAGGTTATTTTGTGTTTTATTAACTGCCTCTTCCCTTCAGTTTGCATAATAGTGAGTGAGATTTACATGCCGTTAAGAAGGCTGTGCATTATTTTTAATAGAAGGTGCGACAGGCTTCTCTCTCTCAGCCCCGTGTGTGATAAAGTAACCTCATATGATGCTGATGAAGATTCCGTTCACACTGGCTGGGTCGGGGCAATGCCTTTTTTTCCAGATGGATACTATTGTAAAATGATTTCCCGCTGTAAGCTCGCCTCTCTGTCCCTCTCTATCGTGTCTTCCTCCGAACCGGTGAAACTGCCTATTAAATTTAATTACAGCCCGAATGGTGTACATCTTGATCTTATGTTCCCCCGAGTGTGCTGTATTCCACCGAAGTCCTTGAGGAAGGAATACAGTAAATCTGGAGGGTGCGTGCCTACTTTCCGCAAAGAATGTTACGGAAGGCACCGTTGGCCACCACCTTTTTTAGGGCATCTGTATCATGCCTTATGCAAACATTTCTTTCTGGCTTTCCTCACCAACATTTAAAAAACAAAAGCTACTTTTATTGACTCTGTGGACTGATTCCACTGAGATGAGGAACTAAAGACATCAGTTTGGGATGAGTGGTACTCTTTCCTGAAAGACTTAACATTTGTCAGAGGCCCAAATGCCAGGCCTGGGGAGCCTTGCCTTTCACTGGATTATTCGGTTCTGTCTCCAGAGGCAGCAGAGGCCCCATGAGTAGACCTAGGCCACGGCCCAGGAGAGCCTCATTCTCAAAATGATGGTTGACCTGAGACATTTTAAACAAGCAAGAACTGTGGGCACTTCATTCACTCATTGGTTCATTCATCAAATAATTATTGAGCCCCTACTATGTTCTAAACTCATTGGCCAGCTCCGGGTTGCCTGCTTTTTTCCGAGCCAATCACTGTGGTCAGAAGGAGGGACCACTCTGATGATACAGCAATCAAAAATGAGACAAGAATCCCCTGTATAATAAGCAAATGATAGCGTTATTAGGAGATCAGTGCTATAAACGTCGAGTAGGGTGGAGCTGGCGGTATCTAGAGTGTAGAGGGTTCTGTAATTTTCAATAGAGTTAGCCCAGGAGGTCTCAAGGGAAAGTGACAGTGATCAAAGACTTGAGGGAATAGGGGAGTGCATCATACAGATATCTGGGGAAGAGCAATCCAGGGGAAGGGAACAGCCAGTGCAAAGACCCAGAGGCAGGAGCATGCCTCACTTGTTCAGGGAGAGCTAGACCTTGTCGCTGGGCTGGGTGAGCTGGGGGCAAACTCGGAGAAGACGGGGTCAGAGAAAAGGAGCCAAGATCTGGGAGGGCCTTGCAGGCCATTGAAAGGACTTTGACATTTACTCTGAGTGAGATGAGAAATCTTTGGAGATTTTGAGTAGCACAGTGACTTGGTCTGGCTTGTGTTTTAAAAGGGTTCCTTTAGTCCTTTGGTAAGAATAGGCTGTAAGGAGGCCGGGGTGGAAAGCAGGAGACCAGTGAGGAGGCTGTCGCAATAATCTAGGCAGGAGGAGATGGTGGCTCAGACTAGGATGGTGGCAGTGGGGTCCGCTTCTCTAAGTCTTGACACTTCCTGGGAATGGGGTGGGGTAAGAATGTGAAACTCCCAGACTGAAACTGTCTTAAGCTATAACTGCACATTAGTCAGACTTCTTCCTGTTGCAGGCAACGGAAACCAAACTTAAATCTACTTAGAGTAAAAAAAACTCCTGGTGCGAATCGGGCATGGCTGGATCCAGCAGCTCAGTATCTTCAAGACAGGGCTCCTCTTCCCCTTTCTTTCCATTGTTCGTCTCACCTTTCTTCTGAATTGGCTTCATTGTTAGGAAGGCCTTCCCCACCTGGTAGCCCCTGAAAACCCCTGGTAACCCTCATTGACAGAGTGCTTCGCTTCCCTAATTGTTCCAACCTGAGTCTCAGAATTAAGCCTCATTGGCCAGATCTGGGCCACCTGCTCATTTATGAACCAATCACGGTGGCCAGGAGGAGGGACTACTCTGATTAGCCAAATCGGAGTCAAGTGCCCTCCCTTCACTTGAGGGAGTTCGACAGCCCGACCCAAACCCCAGAAACTGAGAGGAAGAGAGGAGCAGTCCCCCAAATGACTCTAGAGGCAGAAGAGAGGGATGTCAGGAAGGCAGATGGACTGTTCAACTCCATTCATACCAGTGGTCCTGCTCTGGAGATTACAGAAAGAAAAGAAAACAAAAACAGTTCCCTGGGCATGTTGGAGTGTGGTTTTCGTCAAAAGCTGAGACCCTCAGTAATTTCTGGCAAGTTCATGGCGGTGTTCTGTTTCCTGTCTGTGCTGTGAGCATCGTTTTCACTGATTAAATGAGGAAAGATAGGTTTCTAATGGGAGTGGGCTTATAATGGGGTTGGGGACTTTTCTGGGCATGTTACCTGTGCACGTGAGGACAGAGGAGAAGATAGTCATTGCTGTGCTCCGAACCCTCTGGTAATGCTGGGGGCTGGTGAGGGTGGTGAAGGAAAGGGTCCAATATTGATTAAACCCAGGAACACACCAGGCACTGTTTGCTTCCTTCCCCCTGGGAGCCTACTCTTTGCAGCAGCCTGTGAGGGCAAGTAGTATGGATGGGGACAATGAGGCGTGAAGCTAGGACATCACTTGCAGGAGGTCACACCTATCATCAGCCAAGAAGGGGAAAAGCCAGGTTTGGGGACCAGGTAGACCTGAGACCCACTTCCAGCCTCTCCTTGGCAAGGTACCTCGCCTTCCTGAGGTGAACTTGCCACACGTTGCGGTGAAGCTCCTCATTCCCTCTTCTTCACTGGGGGGCTGTGGGGGTTGGCAAGGGAAGGAAGGAGCTGAGGCTGGGGTGGCGCTTGCTGTGGTAAGGCTCAGAGAGCAGCAGGCACTTGCCCTGCTAGGCTGTACGCTCGCTAAGGGTTGAGGCTGTGTCTGGGGCGTTCAGCCGTTACACCCCAGCCCCTGGCTGCGTGAAGATGGGTCAGCAAATATTCGTAGAACAAAGGGAGAAAGGGAGGAAGAGAAGAAGAGGAATAAGTGAACGAAAGAAGGAATATTCGAATGGATGGAGGAACCCAGCCAGTAGGTTGACAGAGGTTTGGTCTGAAATCTACTTACCTCAGAGGAGTGAGGAAAAGGGTTTCCCTGTGTTTATGCTGTAGCTGTCAAAGATAAGGCACCCTTCAGGCACCTGGGCCTCGTGTCCTGAGTGGAAACTGCTGAAGGACTAGAAGGCTGGTCCTTCAAAAAAAAAAAAAAAACAGGGAGGAGCAGCTGTGTTGTCCTTGGAGTGGCCCCTCTGCGTCCGGACACCTCGGTGGGCTGCATCATCATGTGGCACGCACGCGCCCGCGGAGCCTGTCCCTGCCTCCCCGGCTGAGGCCTGCGCCTGGCAGTGGGACAAGCAGCTCCGTGTGAGTCATGCCTGTGGTCACCACAACACAGAGGACCTCTAGAGAGACTAATCTTTGTTGTCGTTGTAGCATTTTGTTCTTCTTTTATCGTCATTTTTTCTTTTATTTTTATTATGAAAAATTGCAAACGTTATTGCATGGAAGTAGAGAGAACAGAATAATGAATGCCGTGATGACTTCACAGCCAGTCTTGTTTCGTCATCTATCCAGCGTCATACACGCTGCCCATTGCGTATTATTTAGAGGTAAATTACAAACATCTTATTTTGTCTGTAAATATTAGTGTGCCTAATGTAGACCTTTCTGCAAACAGAAGCATAGCAGCAAAGCTATCATTACTCCTCCTAAAATAAAACTAACACCTCAGACACCTTAATATCTCAAATTTCCAGTTTTCTCATATGTCACGATTTCTTTATTTATGTGAATTAGAATTCAGATCAGGTCTACAGCTTGTAATTGGTTCATAAGTCTCCTAAAAATGGTTTGTTCCTAAGTCAAGGCTATTGGGGTATAATTTACATGATGGGAAAATTTATTTTCTTAAAGGTATAATTTTATGAGTTTGACAAAAGTATGCAATCCTATAACCACCACCCAAGCCCCTTGTATACCTTTGTATTCAACCATCCTCCACCCCAGCCCCTGGAAACCACTGATCTGCTCTCTGTCACTGTGGTTTTGCCATGTCCAGAATGTCATCTGAATGGAATCATTGTGTGTGTAGGCTGTTGGGTCTGCCTTCTTTCACTGAGCGTAATGCTTTTGGGGTTCATCCATGTCGCAGCATGTATCAGTACTTCCGTTGTTGTCACCGCTGACTAGCACTCCGTTGCCTGGTTGTCCCAGGTTATCCATTCATCAGTTAATGAACATCTTGGCGGAGTCGCTTTTAACCTGTAGCTTTCTCTTTCCGTTCCTCTTTGTTCCGCTTGTAATGTATTTGTTGAAGAAACCAATTTGTTGGTTTTATGGAGTCTCCCACATCCTGGATGTTGACAGTCACACCCCCCACAGTATAGTTTTTAGCACGTCCCTCTGTCCCCTGGGATTTCTGTGGTTACAACTAGAGGCTCGCTCTGATTCTGGTTTGACTGCTTCATAGGTGTTGGTGTGTGTTTCCATCAGGACACCCACATGACAGGTTGCCTCTTTTTAAGATATTAGCAACCACTGATGGTCAGTGCCTGGAGCCATTAATTCATTAGGGTTATACGTGGTGACTCCTCATTCCATTATTCCTTCTTAACGTATTAGCTGGAATAATTGCCCAAAGAGAAATTCCCTTCATCTGTTACTTGATTGTTCTATGGTACAGGGATAACATTTTGAGCATTTTAAAAAGATAAATCCAAGCTCACAACTCAGCCACCCTACCAGGAAGCTCCCTGGTCAACACTGAAGTGCCAGCACATGAATAAGAAACATGAATAGTTCCCTGCCTTTCGTTGGGCTTTCCAGAAACAACCCCTGACGATGTTTTCTCTCCCTCTAGAATTCCAGTGCTGACCATCGAGTCCGACTGGACCTGGGCCTCTGGGACAAATTCAGTGAACTTGCCACCAAGTGCATTATTAAGATCGTGGAGTTTGCTAAACGTCTGCCGGGCTTCACCAGCTTGACCATCGCAGACCAAATCACCCTGCTGAAGGCCGCCTGCCTGGACATCCTGGTATGTGCCCTTCTGAACTCCCAGTCGGGGTGTTGGGGTGGGGGAAGAGGGGACTGAGACGCTTTGAAGATCTCCAGCAGCTTCGGTTCCCCCAACCTCTCTTCCTACTATCTCCTTGGCACACTGAGTACCATCCTCCCTGCCTGCATCTCAGTTCAATTGCCAAAGGCTCAGAGATGCCCCTGGAGTTGGACAGAACCTTCCTACTCTCTCTACCTGATGTGGGAACTTTGCTACATGGCCTCAGGAAAGGAGCCAGCCAGCCTTGGTCGTAGGTCTTCAGTGACAGGTTGCTCACCTGTAGCTCCTTCTGCAGGACAAGCCTGTAGGCATTTGAAAGGCCTCCCAGCTAAAGCTACTGGAGATGTCACATAGCACCCTTGTTCTGCCCCCTGATATGGCACCACCTCCATCGGTGGCCTTGGGAAAACCCCTTTCTTCCGTGGGCCTCAGTTTCCTTCACCATGCAAAGGGGATCCCTGATGCCCCTCCACTTCCTGCTGTTCACACACTGTGGCTTCTAGGGCCCTGGAATGGGTAAGGATGCTGTCACACCTTGTCCTCTGGAGGTCTCTGCTGGCTGGATGCCCACCCTGTCTCTCCCAGGTGAGGGCTTCAGGGCTGGTGTGATCAGTTCTTTCTGGGGTGATTTCCATGGGCGGGAAGCAGCTCCCATTAGCGGTGGCAGGGACCTGTCCTGCCTGAGGGAGTGGATACGGACAGGTCTCTGGAGGAAGTGGAGGGAAGGCGAGCCCCCAGGGAGGCATCAGAAAGTAGGGAAAGAAAAAATAGCTTTTGAGGTTCTTTAAAAGCACAGATTTCCTTTTTATTACATCTTTCATAGCTTTGGGGATAGACAGTTCTGCCAAGCAAATACAGTCACTCACTATAATTAAACATACAGAGAGAGAGAGAGAGAGAGAGAGAGAGAGAGAGAGAGAGAGCTGCTCAGGAGGAGAGAGGACGCTGGATGGGGTGGTTGTGCAGGAAGCTTAAATATTTGTGTCTTTCCTTTTGCAAGTTGGATCTGAGGAGGAGTGGTAATGGTTACTGAGACTAAATATGGTATTTTTTTCTTCTCATGAAGTCAGAGGGTCTGGGATGAACCTAAGAACCTTCAGGAAAAAAAGAAACATCAGCGCAGCATTCATCTGTCACATACCCACACCCTGTAGAGTTTGCAAACCTCAGCTCATTTGCACCTCACACAACTCAAAGGCCTGGGGATGGAGATTCAGGCGATTTGTACAGATAAGGAGCAGGGGGCTAGGTGAGGCACCAAGTCAGGTGAGTGCTGGAGCCAAAGCTCAGGACCCAAATCTTTGGACTTCAAAGCCATGAGAGGAAGTGCAGACATAAGATCCGACGCATAAACAGGACGTGGTGTGAGAGATGTGGGCCCCTAGGAGAGAACCAGCCAGACCGCCAGAGATGGAGTAATAGAGGCAACTTGGGTGAATCGGCAATGACGCTAATAATGAGCTAGTAGAATAATTAAGTTTTTAATGCTTTGCTCACATGTGCTTCAAGGGTAGCACTCCACAGACTTTCCCCTAAGCCTCAGAACACCCTCAAGATATAAGTGGAGACTGGAATTATTGCCACATGATTAGAGGTGCCCCAGAGGCCGACAGGGGCTGAGCAATCAGTGAGGTGACACACCGCGAGTCAATGGCTGCACCAGGAAGGCTGTGGAATTCTGACTTGCTGCATCCCATGGCCGCCCAGCGGGTCCTGGAGCCTTCCCAAAGCTCAGGCTCTGACTGTGAACCTCTGCTTGTTTCTTAGTCCTCTTCTTGTCTAGCTGCCAGGCAGTGACAGTTTCTGATGACCTCAATTCCAGCCCTTTGGGAAAGATGGAATCAGAGGGATGCTTTGAGGTCCTCCAGGGAAGTGTCTCATTTCCACAGCACCACCTGCTAATGGTCAACGTGCTGATCGCCCCTCTTAAAATCTCCATCCAACCTCCAGCAGCCATCTCCCCACATCTCACATTTACACTGACCTCGCCAGTGCTCCCCAGGTTTGCTCACAGATCTAAGAATCAGCCCTTCGGCCCTCGTTGGAGACAGGGAGAACAGGAACGAATTTCCGTGACCTTGGTCAAGTTATTTAACATCTCCAAGCCCCAGTTCACCTATCTATAAAATGGGAATACACATCAATAAGGCATTAACTAAAGTCATTCCTTAAATGGGTTTAAATACAGTCATGGATATAAGCACGGGGCAGGGGCACGCAGTAGGTGCCTCGTCAGTGATGAAAGCTGGAACAGAGCCAGCGTAGCCCCAGGGGGGCAAGTTTAGTCTCTGCAGCAGGAGTCAGGAAACTCAACCACTCCTTCCTGCCTCACAAGGGTGAGGGGCTGGGGTTAGGGTGTGATAGGCAAAGGAGGGAAACGCCATCACAGGGGAAGGGCAGAGGCCTACAGTCATATGAGATGAAGCAGGAGGAATACTTATTTGGCCCCAGCGAAGAGGCCATTTCCAAGAATTTTTAGCGAAGTCCATTAACCACCAGATACTGAAAATGCACAACTTCAAAGATCATCTTTTGGCTGAGAATATCAACTGGCTGAGCTGTTTAGAAGGATCTTCTAATCTAAGACATTAATGTATGGATACAGTAAGAGAAAAAACAGAAGGACAGACAGACAGACACGGGCCAAGGTTATTCTCGGCCCCTAGCAAGGCAAGTCAAGGTCGTGCCAAGGGCCACCACCTTTGATCTGGTGCCACCCATTCACAGCCACTGGTAGTGCGTTGTGTTCTGTGTGGTTTGTCCCTGATGTTTGTCGGCCTGCAGGGCTGGCACCGTGTTGCGAAGATGCTGTCAGGGCAGGACATGCTTGCAAAGCCCCAGGGGAAGAGTTGATTTATAATCAAGAGGTGGAAGCCCCTCAGGAAACAGGTCCAAGGTGAAGGATAGCCTTCAGCCCGTCCTGCCCACACTCTCTGCTACACCACCCTCTGCAGGGATTTCTGTCCCCAACTCTGCTTGGTGGGGACCCTCTGCTGGGGAGCCCGTAGCCAGGCTTCCCTCTCGAGGCTGAGGCCCAGCTGTGAGTTTCTTGATTCCCCACAGCAGGCAAGTAGCCAAAAGGCCTCTGTAAGTAAGGTGGACCAACTCTTCAAAGCATTTACAGGCAATTTTATATTCCTTTCCTCACCCAAGAGTTGAGCATCCCAGGTTTGTGCTCAGGACAAGAAAGGGGGCCCCCGAGAGTGGTCCCTTCACCGGAGTTGTGTCATCATGTTTTCCTTCTAGCCTGCTCCTGTTTCTTCTGCTCCTCCCTCTCAGCTGCCCCTTCTCTGCAGGTAATTAGGAGCAAGTCCCTCTCAACTTAAAAGTCATAGAAAATAATGCTTGAGGCTATCTGGCCCTCTGGCTTCTCTCCTCCCCCTCCCATCCTTTTTCCCTTCTTCCTACAAACATTCACTGAGGACCTGCTGTGTGCCAGGCACCATTCTAGGTTCTGATGACAGAGCAGTGAACAAAAGAGACAAACATTTCTTCCCTTGTGGAGCTGACCTTCTCCTGGGGGGAGACAGGTGATAAGCAAGCAGATAAATAGGCAGTGTCTTAAGTGCCACAAATAAAAACAGAAGCGAGATCTGTGGCTGGAGCGTGACTGAGGTGGGCAAGAGTTAGTTTCTATAGTGTGGTTAGGGAAGCAGGTGACCTTTGAAGGGACCTGAATGAAGTGACAGGAAGAGCTGGAAGCAGT
Source organism: Hipposideros armiger (assembly GCF_001890085.2). NCBI lineage: Eukaryota > Metazoa > Chordata > Mammalia > Chiroptera > Hipposideridae > Hipposideros > Hipposideros armiger. The sequence continues at coordinate 384,462 of NW_017732154.1, forward strand.
AACAGACACTGGTGTGAGAGGTGTGTAAGAAGAAGAAGGACCTGGAGAAAGAGGAGTTCAAAGGCCCTGGGGCAGGGGAGGCCCTGGGGAGTTGAGGAAACGTGAGGAAGTGAGTGTGCCTGGAGGGAGACACGTGAGGGCAGGACAGCCGGGACTCAGAGAAACTGGGGCCTGAGACCCCACGTAGGGTTTCATTTTCGTTATGATAAGGAGTCCCTGGGTTTTGACCAGAGGTGAGCCATGGCCTGGCTTTTGTTTCAAATGCTCATTCTGTCTTGTCATACAGCATGAATAATTATAGGTTGAAGGAAGAAATCCCACACATGTTTAATGAACACTTACTACGTGCCAGACACTGGGTTATAATGGCAGAGAGGAGAGATGAGACCTTGCCCTCCTGGAATTTACAGCCCAGCCTTTCACCAGCTCCAAGCCTGCTCCCACTTTTACTTTTGAACTTGTCTCCCCCACCCTTTCCTGCCCCAACGTGGCTCCCCATCGATCCAGCTTCCCTTTGGCTTGCCCCAGCTGTTGATAGTAGTGACCAGTGTGGGCTCTGAAGCCAGCTTGCCTGGGTTCAAAATCTGGCTCTGTTGTTTACTTGCTGTGTGACCTTGGAAAAATGACTGCCCCTCTCTGAGCTTCAGTTTCCTCATACTGAAAATGAAGGTGAGAATAGAAGCTTTCTTTCAGGGTCTGGAGGGAATGAAATGAGTAGTATGTAGAGGGCTTGCACAGTGGTGGGAACATTGTAGGCCTCAGTTACCTTACATATTAGTGTTTAGCCTCACTACACCCTCCAGGGGATTCTGTTATCAGCCCCTGATGTGTGACATCTTTCCCTATGAGACACACAGGGCTTCCCTGGGTCCTGCCACTCGCTGCCCGCACTTCCTCCAAGGAAAACATTCCCATGCCAATCACAGCAGCACCTTGCTTCTGGTGACGCAAAAGTGACTGCCCTGCATGACTTCCAAACATTATTTGTGGCTCCTGGGGTCCTGGGGACCTTGTTACTATAAGTCCCGGAAGGCCATTCCCACATGAACCTGTCCCTCCTCGCCTTCCCAGGGACTCAGTAAGACAGGACCCTCGCCTGGAGAGGAGCAAGCTCTGGACGTGGAGCCGCCAGCCTGAGTTCAGGCTTCAAGCATTACCTCTGGCCACCTGGGCCGTCACAAGGAGGTCCTGTGTCTTTCTGAGTCTCAGCTGTCTCACCTGTGGGTGTGGAGCAATTTCTCCAGCAGTCACTGGAAGTCACTGGGAGGCAGCCAGTATACGGCTTAAGAAGGTGGGATCTAGAGCCAGACTCCCTGGGTTGAAATCCCAGCTCTGCCCCTTAGAAGCTGTATTAATATAGGGAAGCTGTGTGACCTCTCTAAGCCTCAGTTATGTCTTCAGTGAAGCAGGCATAAATAGTAGCTCCTGTCCAATCAGGCTGTTGGGAGAACTGATTGGGTTAGTGCATGTTAAGCATTAACTAAGTATAGTACCTGGCACATAGTAAGTGCTCCTTTAAATTAGCTATCAATAGCTAATTTAATCAATATTGCATAAGCCCACATCGTCCTTGTGAACTGTTTGTACTGAGCTCACACACACACACACACACACACACACACACACACACACACACACACACACGCTGTCTGTCCAGTATGGCAGCCACAAGCCACCTGCCACCTGTGGCTGTTGAGCACCTGACATGTAACTGGTCTGAAGTGCTATAATTGTAAACTACACACTCGATTTCAAAGACTTACTATTTAAAATTGTAAAATACCTCCTTAATGATTTGTTTATATGGATTACATGTTAAAACAAAAATATTTTGGATCTATTAGTTTAAATAAAAATGCCATTACATTTCACTCCACAAGCTCCTCTTCACATTTTAAGATAACGGCTCCTAGAGTGCTGGTCTAGGAAGCAGTAACAGTCAGACGAGGCTCCTCCTCGCACGCGATGTCCTCCTCAGGAAAGGCGGGCTGGTGGTGGCAGGTCCCACTGAGGAAAACATTTTGTTCCCATGAGCTCCTACACTCCGTACTATGTGTTGCCAGGGAAGACGGCCATGCGCAGCTCTGTATGTGTTATCACTTTGACATCTCCACAAGCACTGGAGGATAAATAGTCAAATCGCATCAGGATATGTCCACACGTTGCCACACACAATTAATGCAGAGACTCAGATTGGTGAGATATTTGAGCTTTGCCTAAAAATGTAGAAATCCCTGGATGCCCCCCTCAGGGGGTTATGAGGTGGGAGAGATTCTGATGAGAGAATCAGTTCACTTATTCAAAAAATATTCATTGGCCACTTGCTCTGTGATGCCACCGCCCTAGATGCTAAAGAAACAGCAGGCGCAAGACAAATAGAGAGCAGCCTCCTCGTAGGAGCTCATTTTCTGGAGTGTGATGGGTCAGTACGCTCAGAAAGGGACGGTGCTGTGGAGAACATAAAGCAAGGTGCGCGAGGGCTCGTGCTGTGGAATACCACACAGCCCTGAAAAAGGACCAGCGCCGCGTGGACTAACCTGGGGAATCTCTCAGATATGACATGGAGTGGATAAAGCCGGACGCAAGAGAGCCTATACTGTGTGGTTCCATCTATCTAAAGTCAGGCAAAGCTAATCTACAGGAACAGAGGTCAAAGTCACAGTGACTTTGGGGAAGGAGGTTTGATTTGGAGGAGTCAAGGGAGCCTATAGGTGCTGGAACCAGACGTAGCTTGATCTGGGTGGTGGTTCCACAGGCGAACACTTAGGGAAAATGCAGTCAGCTTGAGATGTGTGCGCAGCTCAAGGCAAGTTATGTTGTAGTAGTTATCTATCGCTGCATAACAAGTTACCACAAAACTTAGCAGTTTAAAACAATAGTCGTTATTACCTCACACTGTCCCTGCGGGCCAGGACCTGACTTCGCTGGGTGGTAATGGGGTTCAGCAAGTGTGTTCACTGTGCTTTCTGAGGAGGTGACATTTGAACTGAACTCTGAGTAGGAAGAGTCAGCCACATGACGATCAGGGGAAAAGCATCAAAGACAGAGGGAACAGTAAGTGCAAATGCTCTGCAGCAACAGTGAGTTACCGGAGTGTCAGAAAGAGGATCAATATGACCAGAAGTTAACGAGCAAGAAGAAAGGAGGGACAGTGGTGAGGTAGGGCAGGCTATGGAGGCCACAGGAAGAAACTTGGATTTTATGGCTCTAAAGAGACTAGCAGCCCTCAGAGGGATTTTAGCAGGAGAGGAGAGGTCTTCTCAGATGAACATTTTGAACAGAGTGCTCTGGCGACCAGATCAGGAGTGGAAACAACAGGATGGTTAAGAGGCTCTCACTGGAAGAGAAGCAATGATGTCTTGGATTAGGGTGGTCATATGGACAAGGAGAGAAGTGGACAAGTCCCCGGCTCGGCCTCTATCTAGGATGTCAGTTGCCCAGATCCACCCTGGGCTCCAGGCTTAGGCAGTCTGCTCCTAGGAAGCACCCAGAAAGCAGTGGAAAGATACGCAGTTGTCTTTGATGAAGGCAGGGAATGACAGTCCCTCTTCCCCAGAGGAGATCCAGCTTTGCCCCTCCACAAAGCTCCATGTCATGTGACAGGGCCCTCCTTTGGTGAGGCGGCCTTGCCTGGGCAGTTTTTCACCCACCTCGTGGGACTTGCGTGCTCCTCTTTCCAGATGAAATACCCACCTTTCAAACAAGGGTGTTTTAACTCTGGAGAAGCACTCGGTGGCTGCCACTGGCATTTGACTTGAGTGTGACAAAATGAAGCTCGTTGATTTCCCTCCAGAGGCAGGCCTGGCCCGAGCCGCAAGGAGGATGCTGCCCCCTGGGGCGGAGGCTCCTGATAAAAGAAGACATTGATCAGTCTTCCATCTCCGCCCACGCGCCTGCCTCTCTGGATGGCTGATGTATACTTGGTTTTGGTTTTGGACTTTCTAGGGAGAGAAGCAACAGGACATAGTTTAAATGCTTTATCAGAATCCAATTATCACCTAACGTTTAAGGAGGAAAACCCTTCCGAAGAGAATAGTACGAAGGAGATATCTGTGCCCTGCAGCTTGGACTGGGACCTCTAAGTGAGCTGTTGACCACTTGCAAATGCTTAACTCCTGGCCTCCTCCTCTTCCTTTCCAACAAATGCCCCGCTTGTCTCGTTCTTGCAGGGACAGACCTGGTGCAGTCACACACTGGCTGTGCGCTAACGCTACCAAGCCTTACTTAGTACCTATTTGATTCCAAACTGGAAATGTGTCTGGGCGTTTTGAGCCCATAAATGCTGAGCATACTACTTTGCCCATCATGTGACACACTCCCTGCGTAGGCAGTACTGTCCGCATTTTCCCGGGTGGTTGAAGGAGCACTGGGCTAGGCATTAGGAGTCCTGTGTTCTATCCTGGCACCATGAGTTGTGTGATCTTGAGCACCACACTTCACCTGCCAGCGCTTTCAGGGGGATGTAAAGCTTATACCCAATGACTCCTGGGTTCCTCTGCTGCTCTGACATGGGGAATGGCTTTAGACCCCACCAGCTACCAAGATAAAGTTGAACAGATTAGCCAATCAGGGACTCAGAGAAGATGGCTGGGCTGGCTCAGAGAGGTGCCTGGGCAAATATGTGAGAGGTGAAAAGGACCACCAAGCTGAAGAACAGGAACTTTTGTGATGCTTTGATAGCCACTTGCATTCATGATAGGGACCTTTCCAGTTCATCGTGCCACTTGATCATACAATAAGGACAATCAGGACCTGTCCTGATTTACATAAGAAGCAAAGTTTGTAGAATTTTCTATTTCCAGGCCACAGGCCATATGCTATTTACCAGGTAGGCCACCATGAACAGCTGTGCAGGCTGTGCACTGCACAAAGGCACCCAGCCCAGGAGAAATGAGGCTGATATCCAAATCAGTGCTGGCCCATCACATCTTAGAGAGGCATCTGAGTTTGGGTGAAGAGGAATGAGGCGGCTGTGGGGCAGAGGTTAAAGCACTGCTGACAGATGAGAAATCATGCCACCTACTATTTATGACATAGGACAAGCTATTTGGGCTTGTTTCCCCTTCTATAAAATGGGATAATAGTAAGACCTAATGTGTGGGCTGATGAAGTAACGTATGAAAACACGTAGCACGGTAGCTGGCATGTAGTCGGCGATCAGTAAGACATTAGCTATCCTTCTGTGTCGGAGGTGACACGTGCTAATTGTCACTCTTCTCTCACCAAGAAGACACTGGACTCAGACGTTTTTATTAACCGGGCAGCAGCATCTGGGAAAAAAACTCTGAGCTCCCTAAGCCTACTGGGCTTTTCACTTCTGTCTGGGCACGATTCATTTCTCTGCTTCAAGCAGCTCCGAGCTTTTTTCAAAGGGAGAAGTCAAATGCGGAAGCCTGGTTGGCAAAGAGGCCCTTCGCGGTTGTTGGTGCAGAAGTGTGCCTCTGGGTGGAGAAGGGCTGTGGAACGCATGGCGCTCCGCAAGGCCGGTTGGGGTCGATCGGACGGTGGGAACCCCAGCTGGGGCTGCCGGCATGCAGAGGGAAGGCGTGTGGAGCTCACTGCGCTCGGAGCAAGACCCAGGCAGCGGGTGTCCTTGGGTGGCATCAAGGGCCTGTCAGGTGGGATTGGCAGACTACGACAGCATGGCCCAGGCTTCTTGTCTATAGAAATCCCATGCAGACATCTGGCTTAGTTGGAACGCTGCCTCTTCCCCCAAGAGCCTGCTCTTAGCTCCTCCCGGCCGCATCTGAGCTTTCCTTCTGAACGCCCCAGCTCCTTGCGGGTTCCACTCTTCCTCTTTGTATATGGTTGTCTTGAAACTGTGTGATCAGAGGCATCGTGGAAGAGGGAGCCTAACTCGGGTTTGAATCAGATGCTAACTGTGTGGCATTGGGCACATAGCTTAACCTTTCTGAGCCTTCAGTCTCTCATCTGTAAAATAATTCACTTTACCGAGTCGTTTGGAAGATTGATATAGGGCATGTATAACATTTGACATACACCAGGCATTAAAAGAAATGGTACATATTGTCATTTTAGTTTATTTGTAGGCTGTTAGCTCAGGGAAAAAAAAGGGGGGAGGGATAGAATCCTTTTCATTTTGTTATCCCCCGCACCTGGCACAGTGCCTGGGACATAAGTAGGTACTCAGTGAATGTTTGACTCAGATTACTTTAGCACAAACAGATATTTATCAAAATTTCGTGTGTCCTATTTATTATTCCCTAAAATAACTTTAACCCGTGTTTTGACTGCTTCCTCTTTTAATGAAGGAGCCGGAGAAGACATTCAACTTCTCAGAGGAGGGCCAAGTGCCTCGTGCGATGCAAGAGCTCCCAGAAAACCTTCATGTTATCTTCTGCCTGGATCTGATTGATGCTGTCAGGACAGCCTGGCTTGGACGATCCAGCAAACCTGTGTTTTTGTTTTTTTCTTTCTTTCTTCCAGATTCTTAGAATCTGCACCAGGTATACCCCAGAACAAGACACCATGACTTTTTCAGATGGCCTTACCCTAAATCGAACTCAGATGCACAATGCTGGATTCGGTCCTCTGACTGACCTTGTGTTCACCTTTGCCAACCAGCTCCTGCCTTTGGAAATGGATGACACAGAAACAGGCCTTCTCAGTGCCATCTGCTTAATCTGTGGAGGTACCAACTACCTACAAAACCTTCGCGAGATTCCATGAAGAACAACTTACACTTGTAATTCATGGGAAATTCCTCATCTCCATTTTGGAGTTATTTTGCATGGGAAAAGACATGTGAATAAAGCCAGACATGCAGGGTTGGGGTTTGTTGCATTCATTGTTCCATAGTTTTAAATTAAAGAGATTTGGGAGTCTTCTGATCTGAAATACCAAAATGCTATTTCTGCAATTACGACAGGTATTTATTTTTTTTAAGGAAGGATCAGACTATAGTAAAATAAACCACCGAGGGACATTTTAATAGTGATCCAAGGGGCCTGCATGTGCTGTTTGCTAATTTAGTGGCTGGGAATACAAGTCACTGGGTTGGCCTACCAACCTCTCCAAGGGGAGAACTGGGATAAAATACAGCTTTCTTCTTTGTAGTGACCCCTACTGGCTCACAGGAGGCCGAATCATAAGTGGTTAAAAAATAATGGCTTTAATTAGGGGGCCCATTTACCTTGCTTTTAGAACTATCCTGCTCAAGGTTTTAATTCAGCTCAGTAGTGACACCTCCTGGTCATGAGATGTAATTCTTTCCCTGGGACAAAAACAACCAGCCGTCAAAATGTGCTTTTGATCCACAACGGAAACAATCATTTTCAACTATCACTGCTTAAAGCAGTTGCATTTATCCTCAAATTTCTATATGTGATCAAATCATCCAATTAATAAAGTCATAGTATAGTAGGAACAAGTTAGAGGGGAAATGGAAAGTGTATAAAACTCTTCCTGTCCTGCTACTAATCGTTTAATATTTTATTTCTGGGATCTAGACCGCCAGGACCTTGAGGAACCAACAAAAGTAGATAAGCTACAAGAACCATTGTTGGAAGCACTGAAAATTTATATCAGAAAGAGACGACCGAGCAAGCCTCACATGTTTCCAAAGATCTTAATGAAAATCACAGATCTCCGCAGCATCAGTGCAAAAGGTATGTCTTTAGAGTCTGCGCTATGTTCACAAAGTGACACAGTCCTGACCAGGTCACACTGCTTTTTTAAATCCTACGTTTTAATTCAGGATATTTGATAAAAATCTTTTTGTTTTAAAATTCATTTCTCATTTGAAATCAAAAGGAATTAAATAATACCCACCCCTTAAAAAAAACAAAACCAAAAACCAAAAACCCCTCAAATTTGACCTTACTCAATGACCTTAGGTGATGACAGCTTTAAAATCTAGATAACTAAGGATTCAAAAAGCTGTTTTCAAGAGAATGTACTATATGACAGACTTTTTAATTTTCTAGTTTTATACATTTCATTCCAGCTCTCCACACATGCTCTGGTTTATGTAAACTTGACTCCAGTTTTTCTTGACTATCCAAACCTCAAGAAAAATGAACAGTACTTAGGGTAATTGGTATTGGTTAAGTTTCTCTCTCAATCAACGTAGCCATTGGTCTCTCGTGTATAGGCAGATTGACTTCTGCACACTTCTAAGCGAAGGAACTCTAGCTTTGCTGAGGTCTATTCTTTGCTTAGTGATTTTTAGTGTATGAGGCAATCTGAGCAATTACCGAAGTGCCAAAACCGTATGACAGTTGAGCATTAGAGCAGGGTTTTTCTGTGTAGAGAAAATTTAGCAGCCACACCTGGTACCAAATGTTGTCAGGCCCCTTCCCCATTAACCTACTCTGTCCCTAAAGACCTTGGTTAGCCAAGGAACAAACTCCACTTTTCAGAAAAAGCTTTGAATCACAGTGAACTTGTTTGACAAATCTCAATCCTTGATCTCCATAAAAGAGGTTTCTTCAGGGAGAAGCGGAGTTCATCCCTGGCATTGAGATTAAGAGTAGAGGCAAACATAGATACCCGTGCGTGACATTGTAACTATGACTTTGATTTTGGAACAATGAGGCTGTTTAACTTAACACTGTCATCCCCTATCTCTAACTAGACCAGTCCTAATAGAATTTACTATGATTATGGAAATATTCTATAATCTGCATTGTGCAATACAGTAGCCACTATCCACACCTGGCTCTGGGGCACCTGAAATGTGGCTAATGCAACTCAGGCACTGTTCTTATAATTTAAAAAAATTAAATTTAAATAGCCGCACATGGCTACTGTATTCGTCAGTGCAGTGCTGTATCAAGTTAATAAATGTGGACACATTTATTACTCATATCACTTCCTCCAGTTTGTTGGTTACTGGTATCCTTTCAACTGTTTCATTTTTAAAATATACTCTTTCTGGTCTTTTATCAGGAACGTGTTTGTAAATTAGGTTAAGTAAATATATACTGTTTCCTGAAACTGAGGTATGGAATTATCAAATTTAAACATGTCCTGTTGCTGCTGCTTTTCTATAGATAGTTTAATGTGGTAAAATCAGGACAGGCTCTGGGAAGCACTGGTAGCAGTTTTCACCCTTGCTGAAGTCCATGAAAGTTGATCCTTAGTTATTCAGCTTAACTCCGTCTCTCTACCAGATTTCTATTATCTCTTTTTAAAAGGTGCAGAACGTGTAATTACCTTGAAAATGGAAATTCCTGGATCGATGCCACCTCTTATTCAGGAAATGCTAGAGAATTCTGAAGGACATGAACCCTTGACCCCAAGTTCAAGTGGGAACACAGCAGAGCACAGTCCCAGCATCTCACCCAGCTCAGTGGAAAACAGTGGTGTCAGTCAGTCACCACTGGTGCAATAAGACACTTTGCAGCTACTTCAAACATTCCCCAGTACCTTCACTTCCGGGATTTAAAATGCAAGGAAAAAAACCACAAAAAACATTTTTACTGCTGCTTAGTTTTTGGACTGAAACTGTATTAAAACTCAAAAAGGACCAAGAAGTTTTCGTATGTATCAATATATACTCCTCATTGTCTAACTTACCTAGAAGTACAAACTTTTTAAATTCTAAAAATCAGCCATTTCATGCAACCAGAAACTAGTTAAAAGCTTCTATTTTCCTCTTTGAACACCCAAGATTGCATGGCAAAGACCCAGTCAAAATGATTTTACCCCTGGTTAAGTTTCTAAAGACTTTGTACATACAGAAATATGGCTCTGTTCTTTCTATACTGTATGTTTGGTGCTTTCATTTTGTCTTGCATACTCAAAATAGCCAAGACACCAACGTTATGAAACAGACTACTGTACACGTCCAGCTAAGAAAGATTCAAAAAGATAATTGTCTTGCTTTCACAGAATCATCAAGACATCAAGGTAAGGAAATGGGACTACTGTACAGTACAAGATAAGGCTGAAGATATTCTAATTTAGTTAGTATGGAAGCTTGTCCTTGCTCTTTTGATGCTCTCAAACTGCATCTTTCATTTCATGTTGCCCAGTAAAAGTATACAAATTCACTGTACTAGCAGAAGAGAATTCTGTATCAGTGTAACTGCCAGTTCAGTTAATCAAATGTCATTGTTCAACTGTTAATGTCACTTTAAATTAAAAGTGGTTTATTACTTGTTTAATGACATAACTACACAATTTTTTTAAAAAGATACATTTTTACAGTAATGATAGCCTCCAAGGCAGAAACACTTTTCAGTGTTAATAAGTTTTTGTTTACCTATTCACAAGCCATTAGGGAAATTTCTTGGGATAATTAGCAGGCTGGTCTACCACCTGTACCATGTAACTTTAGTGTCCTTCCTGACTCATGCCTGATACTGGGTTTTTCCCAGTCTTCTTGATGCCCAGGGGCTAACAGTAACTCCCAAAGGCATGGGCAGAGAATCTGCACCCTTTGACCTTGTTCAATCACTATGAAGCAGAGTGAAAGCTGTGGTAGAGTGGTTAACAGATACAAGTGTCAGTTTCTTAGTTCTCATTTAAGCACTAGTGGATTTTTATTTTATTTTTTTTTTATATATTAGCAAGTCTGTGATGTACTTTCACTGGCTCTGTTTGTACATTGAGATTGTTTAACAATGCTTTCTATGTTCATATACTGTTTACCTTTTTCCATGGAGTCTCCTGGCAAAGAATAAAATATATTTATTTTAAAGGTGTGTGGGAGCTTTCACTAAATTTTCATTTTCAGTAAAGAGACAAAGAAAACAGTTCCATTTTTAATGTTTAAATTTCATTTCAAAAAGCAGGTCTTTAGTCTGCAATCATGACAATTAAAATCTGTGCTAATGCACGGCAGTCTATAACAATACTACAAGCCAATCAGACAGTACATGACATTTCAATGAGTAAAAAAGAGCATAAAACTGTATGTGTAAGAACAAAATGTTAAAAGGCCTACCACAATAAAAAACCATCAATTACATTATCACATTAAAATAAGCCAGATGTACAAAAGTCTGAGACAGAAAAGACAAAAGGACAACACAAGTTATCTGTTGAAAAATGTTTCTGTGCTCTTTGGGCACTTAATTAAACATTGCAAAATCAACATCTTCTTCTTCATCAGACTCTGCAAAATATTTTACTTCTTTCCTAGCCCGACCGGTCCGTGGCAGAGAAGGTGGTTCAGAAGCGAAGTCTGATGGGAAGATGTCCATATCGGAATCCTGATCAAAAGATGTTTTCTTCGGTTTCTAGACATTAAAAAAAAAAACCAAAACAGTAGATTTAAAACCCCCAAATTAAGAAAAAGAAGACTCATGCTAAAAAGACTTCTTATTCCTCCCACTTCACTTGCATTTGGGAATTATAAATAATGGTGCTTTTTAACTCAGAATTGTAATACTAAAGTATAAGACCAGTTATCTAATCATTTTTATGAAGAAAAAAAAGGATTAGGTATAATAATTCGCCACCTTGGTCATCTTGTATTACTTATTACCATTTTTATTTCTTAAAGAATGTATATATTACCCAGCAAATATGCACAATGCCCAGATTAGTAAAAATTCAAATTGTCTAATTTGCAAGTATCTATCAATTCATGAGAGAAAAAACAAGACTAATGCACAGAATGTAGTGCACACAGTGTTTATAAAAATGCAGGAGTCTCCAAAGGTGTAGCAGACTGGATGGAAGAGGTCAGTGTGAAAAGAAGCATAAAGCTAAAATCATCTATGTTTGTATTTTAAGTTTTAATGGAAGAGAGAGAAAAACGGGGGTCATCTGATGTTATTAATTTACCTAAAAGATAGTGTACTTCTGGAGAAGAATCAGACTAGTTGGGAAAATGATCCACAGTCAAATGAATTCAAGTTAAAAAAATAAAATTAGTCCTGGTCAAATACAGAAATAGCCTTTATTTGGTCTGAAAAGATAATATTTCAGATAGGTAGCATATAATTTCTACTGCTCACTGGATGAAATTAATACTCTTAATTAAGCTAATTTATACCACCCTTTTATCCAAGAAATAGTCCTGATTATATAGATTTAGACTTGGATCATTATTTGACCCCTAAGGATAAAAGATGCTAGGTTTAAAGCTGTTACAAAACATCATAGTAATAAGAGAACTAAGCCAGTTTATAGATCATCTTAAATAAAAGGCTGCATTAAAAAGATGCTTCTGATTACCTTGCTTGTTGTTTTGGGTGTTTTCCTGCCAGGGTTATAATCACCTTCATTTTCAGAGCCAGATGCTTTCCTTTTCTTCGCCCCCCGGCCTTTACCTTAAAATGATACAAACCATTTTTTCTCCCAAGGTTAAGTGCAATATAAAAAGGTAAAAACGCTGTACTTGACTTCTTTGGCATCCCCAATCAGTACTGCAATCCTGCTCTTTTAATATGAATGATGTGGAAACAGTTTGGCAGCATCATTTCAGTTCTGTAGTTGACATGACTAAAGAGTATTTCACAAATACATTTAAACTAATTGGAAGGCCCTCATGACAAATTTTAATGACCAAGCCCCTAATACACAATAGAAAACATCTGTATTTTGTACATGTCATCCTTGGGCCTGAAAAAAAATTATCTTAGAAGAGTGCTTTTTAAATTGTATGTGATGAAAAAAAAAATTTTATTTCTAGTATGTCACAGACCAATACTTTTAAAATATAATTAAAATATGAACTACTAGAAAAGTAATACATACTTTCTCATTAACAAATTATAAAGGCTTAAATCCTTACTCTAAAGTTTACTTATCACACACTAGTAACAACCAACTGCAGATCCCATTTTTAAGTAGCAGTCTTAGAATAAACCCTCTAGTATTAATCAGGAAATAATCTGTCAAATTCATATTCTTTCTCAGGCCTATAATTACCACATATGGCCTTTTTTCTTTTTTTTTCATCTACCTAATGTCTTATTCTTATCATTGGAGGAGGAAGAGAAAAAGGTAACATTTAAATGTTCTCCATCCTACAGTGATGCCAGTAAGTGAAAGAGAAAATGGAAATTTAAATTCTAAATTTTTTTAGGTTCCTTAAGCTATGCCAACTAGATTGTACTAGTAAGAAAAGATAGCCTAAATGCTCTTGGGATGTCGTATTTGATTAAATGAAGCAATGAAATGGCACTTCCGTACTGAAAAGGTTTCAAACTATGTATATAAGTATTGACCCCCCCCAATCACTGGTTCTTTTCCACCCCCTATTCTCCCTTGTTTCCCTGTAGGTTTGTATCTCCTTATCCTAACTACCACTTTAAGAAATAAACACATTGATAATATGTCAGTTGGATAAAAGGTTGAACAGCTTAGAGAAAATCATGTCTTACACATTTTTTTAAAGCATCTGTAAGGACTTGCTGGATTTTGAAGGCAAAAAGGGGGTCCCAGAGAGAAGAACAGGTGCTGACGCCCTTGTGGGGCCCTGAGCACAGCAATTTTATTTCCCAGATAAGCAAAAAACTCCGATCTAAGAGTCCTAGCTCCAGCCTACTCCAATGACTGTCACATTTCAGCTAGTGAAGAGCCCCCATCTACCTTTTTAATAACTAGTTATTACATAACTAGCCCCCCACATGGAAGTCTCTGAATCATTCCTAGATATGCAAATTGCTTACTTAACCCCTTTGAGTCTCAATTTCTTGACTTATAAAGAAATTGTCAAATTGACTGACTGGACTAAATTGCTATACTTCCATTGGACTGATTCTTAAATACATTGCTTACTAAGGAATAAAGCAATATAAAATATGTACGCAGTCTCTTTAAATTCAGTGAGTAGAAAATACACTAAATATTTTCCACATGGCATATGCTAGAGGGTATACAAAGATAATTCTCACCTTTTGGTGTTGGAGTCTTCTTTGGAATGCCAAATTCTGAATCTGAGTCAGAGTTTATAGTCTCTATTTTCTTCTGTTTGGGGGTTCTCTTGGGCTTAGGGGTTGTATCTGAAGATGGTTTTCCTATTAAGCAAATTTCCGTTTCTTAAAACAATGTAATATACTTACCAAGAAACCAAGTTGAAGTGAGTCCTATAACAAGTCTTATAGAAAGTTCTTACAGCTGATGTGAAATTGAGTACCTTAAGCAATAAAATGGCTTCTCTCCAATTGGTCCCAATGTAAAGGCATTTTCTCATAGATGATAAAATGCTTTTTATTTAATTATGCATAATTTGCCCTTTGGTAAATCAAGTGAGCTATTTTAAATAAGGGCCATTAAAATGAATTAAGCAGTAACTTTTAAAAAGCAGTAGTAAAAATGTAGTATTGTCAAGACAAAAAACACATCTGACATATTAATTATAACCCAAGTATAACCACATATTAAGTTCTAACTTTTAAAATATTTTAGAGGGAAAAAAAACATTTGTATGGGACCCTCAAATACCATGAACAGAAACCAATTCACTTCCATTCAAAAGCTGAAATTCAGACATGCACTTTTATGTGAAAAGAAATATGAAAATTCTAGAAAAGCAGGAAACAGGCCCAAAAGTCTTTTTTTTGATGCATTCTGTTTTAAAAATAGACCTTGTTTTTCAGCTCCAGTTACAGTCTATGTGAAAACTAATTATCACTAATCACTTGTGTGATCAGTAAAACCTAATTTGAAAAAAAACAATTATTAAATTAACCACAGACTTTTCTATTAAAAAGAAGAAAACATGAAAATATGTTAATTCTATGGAAAATGTATCCTCAGTCCCAATTTGAGAAGCTAGAGCTCAGGCCCCTCATTAGAACAACAGAAGTGGGCTCTTATGGCAGTGGCAATCACAGATTTGGGGGCTTTTCCCACTCTGAGTCCTCATGCCCAAATACCACAAGAGCCACACAGCAGCTCCCAGCAGGAGTATGGGTTTGACATAGCAGGGTGTTCTAGGGACTACTTTTTTCTTCAGAAGAGTTTCCAGGCTTGCAGTGTTAGAGGGCACTTTCAACTCTACTGGGCAAATGATGGTCGGCTATTTGAGTACCGTGAGTGGTCTTTGTGCTGTAAACTTATGGAGCTACAGAATTTAACTTGTATAATAATTTATATAACTTGGAAGTTAACATACACGATCCCTCAGATGGACATGATGCATCCTCTCCTTGAAATGATATTTTGTGGGGATTGTATTTTTAGAGGAAGGCTGAGGGCTTGCTGGGGTCCCCAAAATCACACCACACAGGCATCATCACCCTGTGTTATCAAATGACATAAGGCTAACTCAGTTACTGGTCAACAACCAAACAGGACCGTTGTTGTGATATGATATCCTTTTAGTTAATGCTAACCTCTAACTCATTAGGTTCAATAGGCATGAACAGCTTGATGAAGGAAACAGGTTGATAATGTTAAAAGAACTGATATGGCTCGTTAAGTTTTCAGGGTGGTTATAAGATGCTCATATGAAGATAATAAAAAAAAAAGATGCTTAAAGGGTAATTAATTATAGGGCCTCAGTTTGAGTTCCCCAGAAGCAGAACCCGTGTGATCCTAAGACAAAGACTTAAGTACAAGTATTTATTGGGGAGGTAAAGGAAAGGGACTACAAAAATGAGACAATGAAGAGAGGGCAGCCAGTAATGGGTAAGTTATAGCAAGTCTGTCATCCCTCTGGGAGCCAGTGTAAAACATATTCCAGAGGGGCAAGAGCAGACCAGCTTTCCTCAATCACTGCTAGAGGGTGGCTGGGGGTAGGGGAATGTTATCATTCCAGCATAGCAACAAAGAGAAAGGCCTGAGGCAAAGAAATACAGACATTGGCTCACAGTGCACTGAAGTGATAAAGGCAAAGGGATATAGGTGGGACACCCAATGTGTTGGCTGGAGAGGTTCCCATAGCCAACCAATTTGTCACCACAGTCCAAGTACATTCAGAATAACAATGGACTTTTATTGTTTTTCTGCTACATCTCATACATGTGTGTCTACAATGGTATTGTCTGTTGTGTGTTTTTAAGATCCTAAAGGGACAGTTCGTACTGTTTGTTTACTTGCTGTGTAAGTAGCAATTATCTTTTAAACACACTATCTTTAAAGCACTAATACTGACCTCCTTCAAAAACACCAAGGTATGTACCTTGGTATTGGTAACAGATTCATGAATCAATTCAGTGTTTCATGGGCAATCTAAGGTTATGGAAAAGAAAGAAGCTATATGGCTCACAAAGAAAAAGAAGACCTCAACTGAACTGACCAATCATTCCACGTGAGGAGTTAAGACATGACCTACATCGATAACACAGTCAGGCTATTATAATAGCGAGACAAAAATTTAATCTACTTTACAACCAAACAACAACAGCAGAGCTTTACTAGAAGGCTACCTTTAGTATAAAATGCATGGGATTACTTTACAATGATAACAGCTTTAAAATGAGGTTTTAAAATCATATTAATAATTACTTTACGTGGTTAGAAAATAGGAGGGGTTCTCCTTATAAACATTTATACTTTAAAACTACAATATATTTTAATGAAATCCTAGTGTAAATAGTTTCAAATTAAATTAAATTTCATTTAACATCAACTATCTCTACATGGTGTATGCAATGCTTAACAAAATCAAACATAAGTACATACCCTTTTTAGCAGCTACTGTTTTACTTGGAACTTTATCTGTTTGTTTCAGACCAAATGATGGTGAAAAAACAGAAGCAGAATCTTCTTCATTACTGTCAAATTTAGCTGAATCTAAAAATCACAAAGCTTTTTTTCAGTAAAGAGATTCTGTAAGGACCACTTAATAGTTAAACTTTGATTCTTTTTACTGATGACTTCTCTTTAGCTAGATAATTGATCTTACAAGTTTCTATTTTCTGATCATATAATCCACAATATACAAACAGCTGAAAATAAAAAATATAACAATGTTATATTTCAAAAATGTTAACTCTGTTGTAAAACAATATAGAAATGCATAGGTAATGAAATTTCTTAATAGTCCCAAATGTTAATCATTTAAAACTTAACTGATCAATTAAAAAATACATACTGATGATTTATTTTAATCTGATATATGAAAAAGCTCTTACTGTGGTTATATCTACTCATCTAATGCTATTAACCATTTCAGGAATTAAGTAATAATGGTCAAATCTAGAATAGTACTAAATATTCATCTTTTTAAATCAATTTTAAATCATTAAAGATTAATTTAAAAGGCATGTAGGCTTACCTTCAGTTTACTTTCACACTCAAATTAATTAAATTAATTAATTCTTCCCTCCCTCCCTGAAAACCAAAACAGGGACTCAAAATGACTATAGCTGTGACAGTTTTATATAACTGTTCCGAGCTGTCAAATGTATATCTATCTACACATATAGAACATGTACCAGATCTATGTATGTCTGTCTACATGTATTAAAAAATGCAAGACAGTGAATCAATTCAGTCTAACTAGATTGTTTTGACCTTTAAAATTCTACACTCAAAAATATAGGATATAAAAACTATATACCCTGAGTAATATCTCTACCCTTGTAGCTGTAAAACAAAAATACTATCATATATACATTCATGTTGCCATGAAAATCAAATTTCAATCTTCCAAAATTTCTTATTTTTTTTATTAAAACACTGCAACCACACTACACGCCCTTCACAGATACAGGTTAGAATCTGTCTATCTAAGTGCTTCCATAATGCCTATTTTGATCAAGTAGTTGGGAATCACCTCAGGAAAAGTAAATAAACTTTATTACATTGAGGAAAATGTAAAAAGAAGGTAAGTTATCTACTTACATACAAAAAAAAATCCTGAAATTAAATCATGACCTAATGATTTATATATTGTTTTTTTCTTCTCCATTAAAACAGCAATAATACAATAATTAGTAACCAATGAAAAGACTAAATGAGCATACCATCTTCTGACTTCTGTGAGTATGAAGGAAATGAGAAAAGATTCCCAAAATCCTGACCTTTTTTGTCATGCGAAGATTTTCTATTAGAAAGAAAAATTAAACACCACAATTTAAATATCTGGTTTTAACCTTGATAAATTACATGTGATATGTACTGCAGGATTATAATCACAGAACAAAATTTTGTTTTCTCATTTGTTTCTCTCTGTTAAAGGTAGGCAACCAAACTCTTTTCTTCTCCCTCATATGCACAAGTGTGCATATACACACACACACACACACCAAAACCAATGATTTAACATAAGAGAATGGCAACTTTGCCCAAGTTTAGTTATTCAAAATATCACTAAATTAAATTTTATGGTTGACAGAACCAGAATTTAACATCAATAATTTATTAGCAAAAGTCCAAGGAGAAAGTCAGAATCTCCATGAAAGTAGGCAATAATCCTGTTTCTGATCCCAGACTACATGTGATAAAATACTTTTTTATAATTTATAGCAAAATACTTCCCTGAAAAATCTGAAATAGTTCACACACTTCACATCCCACATGATAGTGTTCACACTCTTATGAGGCAAATCAACCAAGGCCCACGCTAGGAAAAAAAGCTAAAATTCCGGATAAAGATTTAGCAACTTTTCTCTGAACCAGGGACTGTGAAACTATGTTCCCTAGGCCTGCTGTTATTTTCATGAATAAAGTTTTATTAAAACACAGCTACACTAGTTCTTTTACATATTGTTTATGGCTGCTTTCCTGCTGCAATGGAAGCATTGAGTAGTTGTGGCAAAGACCATATAAGGCCTGCAAATCCTAAAATATTTATTATAGAGCCCTTTATGGAAAAAAATTTGCCAACCCATGCTCTAAACTATAGCAACTATAGTTATGTAAAGAGCTGCAGTATTAACCAAATTTATTGCTTCATAAGGAAGACTTTACCTAGAATGTCTTAAGCTTACTGTCAGATTTTTGTCAGATGCCTAATCAACTAACTGGATCATATAACTGAAGAGCTGTTGTTTCATTACTTACTCTGGAGTAGCTTTAGATTTGCCTGGTGAAAATGTGTATTCATCTTTATCTAAGCCATCTGAAGGAACAAATTCATCTTCCCCATCATTTGTTATGGGAGATGCTTTAACTTTCAATTCCTCTAAATCATTATTGTCATCATCATCATCAGCATCATCATCTTCTTCTTCTGAGAAATCAAATGTATACTTAGGCCTTTCAGCTAGGAGAAAAATGAAAGTGATTGTTAAAATCAAATCCAGCTTTATCTACATGAAATATGATAAATAATGCATTTGAAAAATATTCCAGCTATCACTAAAAATACACAAGGAAAAGAGACAAGCATTTAGAGAATAAAAGCCAACAATTTTGACCTCAGTTATAATATTTTGATAGTGTTAACATCCATCCTGTACTTCCCAGGAGGCTATGGGGTAATGCTGCATACGTTAGGAGAGCATATACTGATGACATTAATTATTAGGATGTTACTTATTATACTTAAATATTTCTCAGGAACAGGGACGTAGTCATTATGAACACTGTAAAAGTAACTAGTAATATAATTTCTGCAATTACAAAAGGCAAATTTTACAGGCCTTTAGAAAGTGCTAATCTTTCTCTTATCCTTTTGCATAAAAACTTCTATCTTCTATTCATGGTAGTTTTTCTATGAAATAATAGTAATTTTTCAGATGAATGAGAAAAAACAGATAAGAACTCAATATATTAGCAAAACAATAATTTAATATAATGTACAAAAAGGTACCAACTATGGGGAAAGACACATCAGTATAATACAAGTAAGTCTTATTATAATTTCTAGCATATGCTATGAAATAAAATCTAAAACTCATTTCAATGCTATGTAATTTTTTACTTCATTTAAGATGTATTTTTTGGATGTTTTTTAGGAAAAAGCCTAAATACAATTTTGAAGCATTTAACTTAATAAATTGTCATGTAAGCTAAGTTACACATGTTAAAAATTCACATATATTATACTACCTATGCACATAAGAAAAAGAAATTCAATGACATTGTCATGATAAAACCAAAGAATTTAAGTCCTGACATATAATTTAAAAAGTATCTCCCAGAGTTAAAACCATAATGCTGTATCATTCATTTTAAGTAAATTAGGAATTAAAATTTGAAAACAATCTATAAAATAGGAGACTCATCAGTTTTTAATTATTTCAAGACTTCAAATTAATGAATATTCAGAAAGGATCAAATCACATGCTTAACCACAATATATAATAGCAAAATGGGGTTCTGCAGCCTAGCTCTATCACTGCAATTATCTAAATTATGCTGTGTACATGGAATCATACTCCTAACGTAGGGGGTAATGTTACATGATACAAGGGGTAGAAAACTAAACAAAAACAAAACTATAAAGTGCTTCTATTGATCCATCACTCTTGGTATACTACCAAAGTACTTTTTTTTTATCAAAAATCTTCAAACTATGGAGGGAACATAACCTAAACTTTATAATAAACATCGATAAGAAAACATTCTTCATTTTAGAAAAATGTGTTTTATGTCCAACTTTGCTAGAAAAGATCATTCTGTAAAGCAATTTTTTTTTGTCTTCTTGAACTGTAACTTCTGAAATACTAATGGGTTAGTACTTTAGTAACATTGGTAATACTAATAATACCAACTTATATGAGTAATACTATCTTGGTCAAACTACAATATCAATAAATGAAATATAAAATGTATCACAATACCAGCTGCTCTCCTAAGCAAAGAATCTCTTGGAATAACCACTGGCTCTGTTTCTTCCAAGTCACTTTCTGACTTGGATTCATCATCTGACCAGGGATTCCGTTTCTTCACTTTCTTTGCACTAGATTTACCAGATGATGTGGGTGTTTTCCTCACCCTGGTACCTAAAAACAAAACAACAATAATACATGTATTAATACTTATATAAATGTCACTAGTAAAAATAAAACTATTATAATGAAAAGTTCATTATAAAATAACAAATGTTCATAAACACTGGAGATATTGCTTAAACTATTAGAAAAAAGCATGATCAAAAGACGCTAGTAATACCCTGTGTGTATAGATTTACACACACACACACACACACACACACACACACACACACACACTTTATAACGAATCCTCACCAGGTTCCTTTTTCTCCCTTTTGGGTTTGGGACCTTTGTTTATAGGCACTGGCTGCATCAACGCCTCTTCTCCTGTACCTTCTACTGGTGTTCCACTGAATTCTTCATCAAATTCCACTTTTACTGCTGTGGTATCAAGATCACCCTACGCATTAAAAAGAAAACCAAACCATGAGTAAAAACAAAAGTTAAATTAACACCATATATTTTAGAGATACATGTCCAGCCAACAGACTGCATCTTCATATCAGATGAGTGAAAAAATAATAGTGTAATATTATGAGGTCTTAACAGATGACTTTCATCAGACAATGTTTTACTTTATTTATCTGTAGCAAATAATATTGCTTACCACTCTAATCTCATACACAATATGAGATGACAGCTACTTAAAAGCAACCATAAAAACAAGAAGGCAGATTTTGACTAGGAACTTCTAGACCTACAGCTAAGTATACCAAAAAGTACCTGAAAAAATATGTTGCTATAGCTTAGATCTCTATATACTAGAAAAAAAACCTTCAGATTATTGAAGGAAAATAAGCAACACATGTCATACATGGTTTATAAGACAAAGTATTATAAGACAAAGTCCTCAGACTCTAAGATTTTTGTGGGTGAGGGAATATAGATATATAGAGAGATAGATATAGCAAGTCATTATAATACAAATACACAAATAACAAATATAGAGGTGGTATAAATGACCTATGTGGAGGAGTGAGCAACTCTACCTAGGGCTCCACAAAGGAGACTTCCTGACTGGGTATTGAAGTAATCATGGAAGTCTGCCAGGTAAGCAGAAGAAAGGAAGGAAGAGCATCACAGGCAAAAGACACAGAGACGTAAGTCACGACATCATGTTTAGAGAACTGCAAATCATCTGCTAGGATTCAAGGCAAGGTGAGGAGAAAGAGTAGTCATATAGAAACACAGGGAGGCATATAGGTGTTAAATCACTGGATACAGGAGTATGTGTGTAGTTAGGGGGGAGTCACTGAAAGTTTTTAAGCATTTCTATAATAATCAGACTTACTTTTTGGGACTATCACTCTGGTAGTAAGACAAAAGACTGAGAGGAACAAAGTGTAGAAAGGTAAAAGTCATAATTAGATGACTACAGACAGGTCCTCCTAGTTAAGACCGCCACTTTAAATCATCTTAGAGAAAACAAAATTCTAAGACAGTGTCAATGGGAACCAAGATGAGGCGCACTTTGGAATTGCCTCCTAGGCAACCAACAGGATTTAGTTACTGATTAAATGGAAAAATTCCCAGGTTAGTGATGGCTGATAGCACAGTAATTGAGATAAAGCATAGAGGTGGAAGAGGAGATTTTGAAGTCAAGATAATGGGTCCAGTTTCAGAAATGCTGAGTTTGAGGGTCTTTGGGCATTCATATGGCTATCTTAGCCTGACATGCCCGAAAAGTTTAGGGACATAAATTTAAGAGTCACTGTGTGAGTGGAAAAAGCTTTCGGCATAGATGACGTTACTTAAGGGGTCTTTGTAAGGTGAAGAGAAGAGTGCTGAGAACTGAACCTGACAAAAAACAACTGAAAAGGAGAAGCCATTTTCCTAAGGAGAAAGCAAGTGCACATGTGTCATGAAACTATGTGATGGGGAGCTGGGTAAGAAAGAAGCAGTTGGACCTCAGTTTATTAGAACATTAGAAGAGAGTGATCTCTCTGATATCACAATGCTCCTCTGCTTCAAATATTAGCTCTGTCCAGAGAACTCGCCAATCTCATATTCCAGCACTTAGGTGCATTTCCCTATCTCTAATTAGACTGCCGGACATATCTATCTATACATTCCCTGGGTCCTAAAAATCAACCTGCCCAGAAAAATCCACCTCTCTCTTTCAGAACAGCATGCCTCCTGTTTCCTCAGCTCTGAACAGTCTTCTCAATGCATCCTTCTTCTGGCTAACTCTTGCCCATCTACTGGAGGGTATGTCTCATACTTTTAAATCCTCAATAGCACCGATCAACGCCAATGACATAGGATGTGCCTGATGATTTTTTAACTAGTGGTAAAAAAAAAATAAATAGTAAAAGATGATAGCTTACTTTAAAAGCCAAATAGATCCTTTTCCACTGTAAGACTTCCTTAATTGGTCATGATACAGTACTGAAGTTTGCATTTTAAAGTTGATATACTTTTTTTGTTGTTCCATGATGTTAATTTAAAATGCTGCCAAGTTGAGTATTTCTAGCTCTCATTTTAAAAATGGAATCAAGTAAGTAGCTCTTTATATATGTGGGTCCTTGACTAATGTTTTCCTCCTATGGATCAACTGCTCTCATAGAACAAGTGATTTCCTATCACAAGTGGATGTATTAGAAATAAAATAAAGCATTATTTAAGCAAACAGTAAAATTAAAATGTGTGTGTGTATACACACACACACCCCACCCTCCCATAATGGAGGCAGAGTCTACTAATGAGCTAAAACAAGGTATGTCATACCTTTTTCTTCTTCAACAACTTTTTGCTGGCATCTGCCTTCATAGCAGTAATTTCAGGAACTATTCTCCTCCCATAAGGTGAGGGCATTGTCTCCTCCAACTGAAGTTTCTTCACCTTAGGCTTGCCAACTTTACCTTTTATTGCTTTTCCAGCCATTCCAGAGAGAATATCTTCTCGTTCTTGCGCTTCCACTTTCTAAAATATAATTATAAAGGAGGTGGAGGCAACAGCGGGTACATAAACAACTCATTCGAAAAGATAATCACTATTTCGTAAGAAATTAAAACTGATTTCATTCACTCAGTAAAGAATAAAGCTTTTCCTTTCGAGTGATCTAAGATAAAGTAATGGAAGAAAATAATTCTAAGTAGAAGACGTGGTTTGTAGTTCCAATTCAGTCTAACTAGCTTCTCATTTGTAATACAAGGTGGTAGTAACTAAATGACCTATATGGTCCCTTCCAATTCTAGGATCCTATGATGTATTATGGAATCAAGACTTCTGATGACCTGCTATCATCGAATCCTAGAAAATCATACAAAAAGGCAGTTCCTTTAAAAAGTATGAAGCTTTTACTTCTACTTTAGCCATAATAAAAAATATGAAAAAAATTATCTGTAAACTTAAAAAGTCAGAAAGTATGAAAATTACCATATTTGGCTGTGCATAATGCACTTTTTTTTGCCCAAATTTGTGAGGAGAAAAAAAGGATGCACATTATACATGGGTAGTACTAATTCTGTATCTATATAAATGTTTTCAATTCTTTTATTTATGCTTATGAGTTAAATGTGTAACTGTAGAAGTCAATAACAATATCCACATACAAAATAATACCCTGGAATATGATAATTGGTTTTGTTGAACTTATGACAAACTTGGAACGACGATGAGTTCTTGGCCTTCAATGATGTGTAAATACTGTAAATTTGTTACTGGTACATAAAATTTCTTGTACCTTGTATCTGTTACTGTGCTTTGTAATTACTTGTTACATAAAGTTTCTTGTACCATATGTTAAAAAATAAATGCTAAAATTCCTTTATAATACAAAACACAAGTACCTAAATGTAAACAAATAAAAATCTGAATTAAAATGAAAGATTTTTTTTTCCAGAAAGTTTGGGCCAAAAATGTGGGTGCACATTATACACAGAAGCTCATTATGCATGGCAAAATACAGTAAAAGGGCCAATATAGTTAGATTGAACTTAGGAGGTTCTATGTAATAAATGAGGATATAATCATGATTAATGTTAAAAAATTCTTCATTTTACAAAATTATTCCTAAATGAGCAAGCTTTGAAAGGTACAAGGGAAAATGCCATCTTAATCTCTTGAACTGTTATTTAAGAAATCCTTGTAGCATGATAGCTTAACAAAAATCACATAGGCCGGCCGAGTGGCTCAGTTGGTTAAGAGCTTGCTCAAGAGTGCGAGCTCTGAGCAACAGGATCGCCGGTTCAATTCACAGCCCGAGCTAAACTGCCAACAGGTGGCAGGATGGCTCAGATAAAAAAAACAAAAACAAAAAAACAAAAATAACATGAGCTTTGAAATCAGACAGATCTGGATTTCCATCTTAGTATTTCCACTTATTAACTATAAATCCTGGAAAATAACAGTTACAATTTATAAAGCATATACTATGTGCTAGGTATTAAAAATCATGTGATCCCTATTTTATGGATGAGCAAACTGGGACTATGAGAGGGTAATTGCTCTTAACTATAATGATATAATTCCTCTGTAAGCAAGTTACTTAACCTTTAAGCTTTAGAATCTTCATCTGTATAACAGGTTAATAATAACCTCTCATTTGGAGTGGTGGGGGTCACTCTGAGGATTATAAAAAATGCAGTGCTGACATACAATAGATATTCAATTAATTGTACCATTAGACTTTAAATGTCACAGATCAACCTGAAATTTAAGTCTAAATCTTTTTAGATGAAAAAAAAAAAGAATGTTTTTTGAACCTACTTCACTAATTATCAAATAATGTGAAGAATGAAAAGTCAAAGAGTAGTATTATCCACTAGATTGTTTTAGCCTAAAGAGGCTATCATCCTACTTTTTGAAAAGTACCTACACTCAATCATACCCACACACACACATATAGTTCTTACCGCTTTGCTATAAAACATTAAACTAAATCATTATTAAGCTAACTTGATGTCATTTAACTAATGGAAAGTATATTTATTTTAAACTTGAATTCCATAGCTTTATACATTCATCTATAGCTCTTCTTTAGAACGTCAAAAGAAGCTTAATCTTAATGCAGCTTATACACACATTAACCTTCATAAAGAAAACAAGTAATTTAATTAAAAAGAATTTTCATTCTTGTTTCATGAACATTACTTTTCCAGATATGTCTTAATGGAGACTTAACCTACATCCAGTTCTTCAACAAATGCTGCTAAATCTTCTTTCCAAAGATCTGAAGGAGATTTTCTTTTAAGATCATTGACCTCTCGACCCTATAAAAAAGTAGTATGATTTAAACATCCAATAATTTAAAAATGTATAAATAGTAAATCAAAATACTTATTCTTGAAAAAAGGAAAACAAAGATATGGGTAACACTGAAATAGTTTCAAATTATTTAACCCACAAAAGTTCATACTTTTGCATCTCTCTGTTTAATCAGTTCTTCAACTTTTTCTTTAGTAAGAGACCACAGAGACATATTTAAAAGATAATTAAAATCAGGGCCTGACGGAGTTCCTGAATCAGAGGAACTATCATCATGCTGGTTTTGTGTTTCTTCCTCTTCTGCTGCCTGTAAAAAATAATAAACTTTATATTAAAGTCCTGTATAGCATCAAATCAGTACTGAATTTTATTGAATATTGCATTGCAAATTCCACTAATGCTATACTTTTAATGCTACATCTTCAGTCGGTGGGGTTATTTTAGATTATCTGCAAAATTACCTATGAAAACATATTTCCTATAAAAAGTTTAAATTTTCTAAAAATACACAATGAAGTCTTCATAATGAGTGGTATATTCAATCCCTATTTATACAGGAATGTGATGAAAAATTAACTGTTGAATGTGATGAAAAATTAACTGCTTTGCCCAGACAGTATAAGTCACAAAATTAGAAGACACCACATCTTAAAATTAATAGAGTGGAACTAATGTTTTATCATTGCATCTTGGCAGATTTTTATATGAGTGAGTGAACAATTTGAAACCCAAAATAAATATCACTTATGAAAATATTTTACAGTTGTAATAAATATGCTAAGGTACAGTCACTCTCTAAGGATGAATTCTTAATAAAAATTCTCTAAAGCAAGAATACTCGTGTAAGGATGAAGACAAAGTTCACTTAAGATTTTAAGAGCTGGTACAGTATGAATTATGAGGGCTTCTCTAAAATTTTATTAGTAGGGTCTTTTTTCATAGAAAGGATTGCAATAAAAAAAATCCTCGTGTTAATACTAAATTTCAAAATCCAATTAATTTAACAGAAGTTATTATAGGTGACATCACCTTTAATTTTTTTTTAAATCACAACAGCCATTACATAAAATTGCATCTAAATTGTTTAAGGCACCCGGAGAATTAAAAATGACTGAGTTACTATAATACTCTAGAAAACAAAAAGTTCACTTTTGGTAACCAAAAACAAAGGGTTTACAATTCAATTTAAATTTTTCAGTAAAATATATATACAAAGTCAGGTTTAAGTAGACTTTAGAAGCAAAGGGATAAAAATAAAAATTGCAAAGCAAGATGCCTCATTACATAAATAAAACTATAAATTGAATTAAGCAACATTAGCCAAATAAGGAATGCTGTTGAAGTGATACCTAGATAACTCATGATAAATAAAAACTAGTTTTTAAAAAAAAAATTCATGAAACAGTGTTGCTATGGAATATTTAGGTTATTACACTACTATTAAAATATTAGTGTCATAAAATCCTGTTTAGACCCACACTTTAGAAGTCTAGTTGCTCTAGATTTTGACGACACCCAAAATATTCTTAACAAGTCCTCTAAGAATATGTGTATCTATCACTGTTAACATGAAGATGACTAAAGATAATTTCAGGAAAAAAAACCAAAAAACTTCTCAAGTTCCAATGACCAAATTCTATTACATTTTTGAAAAAACTTTCATCTTCTAATTATCTCCTTGATAATTTTCTTTTCCAACTCTACACAATTGGACGCTCTTGTAAAGGCAGTTCCTTTTGTTACTGAACCCCCAAAGTGAACTCATGGCCAAGATGCTGAGGAAATTTTGATGTTGACAATGAAATTATTGAAACCAAGCAGTAGGTTTTACCCATGAAGTATATATCTCCACCAAAAGGGCAGTCTCAACCTCTAAACACATATCTTTTAAAACTAAGCATTAAATTCATTATTGGGGTTTAAAAATTCAGTAAAACATATTGAAAGGAAAGCAAAGTACTTGAATCATCTTAATTCTGAACGCTTCCCATCTTGTTCAACCCCATTTTCTTCAAATGATGAATAAGCCTATTATCTTAATATGTAATTACAAAAGCTATAATTGATTCTAATTTTATCACTAATAAATGGCATTCTATTAACTGTCCAAAATTTTTTTAAAAACTTTACTAGTATAAACAAAACCAGCATTTCAATGTAATTTGATGAAAAATCTGGAAAACTTTATGGTTGAGAACTCAAAAATGTAGAGAAATTTAAAGTTTCAGTTCAAGTTATGTCACATAATCCTAACTGTATTTTAAAGATGATAACATCAGTATCATATATACCTAATATTCTAAGTATAAAAAAACTTTAATCATTTCCAATTTTCTTCCTTTTGTACATTTGTGTTCTCAATCACAACGTTGTACTGCCTTTTTAAATTTTTCTTTTAATTACACACAACAGCAAGAAACTAATTCTTGAGGGGAATCTCAAAGTTTCAATATTCAATTAACTAAATTAATATTAGTACTTTATGTTCTAAAATGGACATTAATAAAACATCAGACTTTTAATCTGAAGTTCCAGGGTTTACATCTCCAGCCAAAGATCTAAGCACAGGACAGAGCATATACGTGGTACTCGATAAATACAATAATACTGAACCTTTTGTCTCTAGTCTTCCCAGCATAAACTGAAACCAGATCAAGTGAATGGTGACTGAATACCATATTGTGACCATAGACTGACCAGTGTGAAATGATTTATTTATGTGCTACCAGTGTAGTGCCCAGATAGTATACATGCACCTCACCAAAACCACCACCACAACTGACACCTTTTAATGGCAGGCTCAGAAAAAAGGCCAAGGAGACTGAGCTACCTTCTCACACCTGGAGTCATTTCTCCAGGCCCTGGTTGAGTCACACTGGCAAAGTGCTTTGTGCTGGGTGTGCACTGCAAATTCCTGTACTGTGTCTGTTCTGTGGATAAACAGAAGACTTCAGTCTCCAAACACACAACTCAGCATCTTTAGCAGTATTAGATTTAAATTTTAGGGGTTGGGTCTTTTGTTTGTTTTGGAAGTTGTTTTTAAAAGCTTCTCTGAATGTCTTGGTCTGCAAATGATTACCTTTTCTTGTGCTTCTTTCCAGGCTTTCACTGGGTCAGATTCATAACCTCTCTGGACTAACATTTGAATCAAATCTTTCTTTGACCTATTCTCTATGTGAGGGAAAAATAAAGTTAGGATCAAGAAAAGAGATTCAATTTGTATTTGTTTATATTCTACTGATAAAAATGTCTTCTATTAATAAAGACTTTTTCCATTTTAACTAATGTTCAAATTGTTAAAAGTTTCATCTTACCTATAGTAAGTTTCCCTTGTATCTTCTCTAAAATGAAACGAGCTTGATTGTTAAGCTTTGTAGATTCTGCTCCCAACATCCCTACAAGCCACTCCTTACGTAAACCATAATAACTTAATCGTAAATCAAAGAATTCTTTCAAAATGTCTTGCACAGTTTCATACTTCTTCAGACATCCCATATGATCAAAGAGTACCTAAGCAAAACACAAAGTTTTTGAAAATTACATAAATCTGTATTTGTATTTTTAACTTGTATGACATGTATAGTATTTAAAACCATAATAGACTTATATAAATGCACACCACCCCTAAAAGCCATTAAACAGAACTAAACTTATTAACACATTTCTGTAAATATTCCCTTAGTGACTCCAAGAAACTAATAAATTCAATTCTCAAAACAGAGAAAAATATTTAAAATTGAAATGATTTGAAAGATAAAAATGGGTCCTTAAAAAAAGGGTTCTTGGGCCAGCCAAGTGGCACATTGGTTGGGAGCTGGCTTGGGACACCAGAGGGCCTCGGTTCGGATCCCACAGATGAGGGCCAGTGACACTGCCCTCCACAGCTAAGATGCTGAACGACAGCTCAACCTGGAGCTGCGCTGCCGTGAGTTGCCTGAGATGGCGTACGCTGCAGCCTGTGCTGCAGCGGTTTGCCATGGGCTACCGTGTGCAGCCAGCAGCCAGCATGAGTGGCCAGCAGCTGCAGTGAGCGGCCGTCCAGAAGCTGTGATTGATCTGCCTCACCTGGGAAGAGCGCAACGATGGTGCCAACTTGGGCCAGTGAAGCAACGTCCTCCACAACTAGACTGAAGAACAATAGGACAGCAACTTGTCTGTTCTCCTTCCCCAATTCCCCAGCGCTGTTCCCATCCCCCAATTCCCCAATAAAAATCTTAAAAAAAAGGTTCTTATTTAAAGTGACTATAAAACCACCTAAGAAAAAATTTTTTCAAACTAAAAATAGACATATTCTATTGCTAAGTTTAAAATGTTAAATCTAAAGTTCTCTCTCTCGCATCTCCTCAATGGATGTGCATTTGCCATTTTGTTTTTATAACTGTGCTATAATTCACTCAAACTTCCTCAATATTTTTTTGGAAATTTTACTTCTTCATCCTTTTTCTCCTTTTTCCATCAGTTTTTCTTGGCATATTATGGTCCTTTTCTCAGCCAGCATACTCTTGCTGGATTTTTCTTCTTTTACTCCTCTTTAAATCTAAAAGCTAATTTGGAATAGGACAAGGGTAATCATACATACTTTCTACCTTCTTCCCCAATTATATATAAACTCAAACATGCAAGATTAATATAGCAGATTAGAGTTATGAGGAGATACACACTCCACAATTAAAATGCTAATAGAGACAGGAATAAGGCATATGAAAAGCCTGCAACAATCACTCTCATAACTTTTAGTTAGGTGTGTGTATACTGTGTGTTCAAGCCCAGATGCACAAATGCAGAGTTGGGATTTATTAAGAGTAGTGGATAATAGTAGAGGAAAAGGAATGTACCTCTAGATTCTTCAGCAAATATACGGGGGGAGAGAAAAATGCATTCAGACTTCCTATAGCCACTCCCAACAGAAAGCCAATTACAGAAATCCAACTTATGTCATTCAAGGAAGGTTAAATTAATAGTAAATCTAAACAATTACCATGGAATTACAAGTAAGAGTAGTCTGAAGTTTAAAAACTTTGTGCAATCCAGCAGCTTCTGCTTGTGCTAGTTTCTCTTCAGTCATTTTCACCACAAATTTCACAGTTGTATCAGTATGGTATTCTTTATAATCAGAAATTAATGCTGGTGTTTTATCTGTTCCATTTAGCATAGGTTCTAAAACCTGTTCTTTGTATACCTATAAGAGATTTAAAAGTAAGTAATTCTTTTCACAACATACATTCATGTTCTCATGCCACATCATGCAACTATAATAAAAGGTCTCTATTCCTATGGAAAAAAGAAGGGGAAACCTCCATCACTATCATTTCCTGCCCAAGTCACTATAGAATATTTGGGGATCTCAATGTTGAGAGAAAATATACAAGGTAACAGTTCTGATCTGCTCATATTCCAAAGAGCAAGGGGAAGGCTGCGTATAAAGAGGGTAACATCAATGAGAACTGACAAAAAATGACACGCATACCCTTAGATTTGTAACAGCGGTACAGACATGAATTTATTGACCATATTTATAAGGGTTCAAAACACTGTGTTTTACATACTACTCTACTCATTTCAGAGTAAAAATAATATCTCTTTAAAAGCTAGCTTAAGTTATTCTACATTTAGATAAGTTAAAAAACGTTTTAATTACTATGTGAATAGTCAAAGCACAAATACAATTGAATGGGTCAAAAATGCATATAGGAATTTTTAAACACTACAGACTTAAGGCAAACAATGACAGAATCATAATCTTACCAGAAAGAACTGCTTAATGCAATCCCTCCTCACAGGTAGCTCACATACTTATACTAACCTGTGTCCAAGTTCTAACTGGAAGCTCTGTAATCTCTACTGTGTTTCTATCCACCACAAATATTTCACCACTGACTGCATACTGGTTTTGACCAAGTTCTTGGAGCGTTCCTTTAAAGTTTTTGTAGTTTGGAAGCTGCACAGAAAAATAAAAATAACTTAAGGCCCTGATTTCTCTCTTGAGTGTCAATACCACCTGTAAATGCCCCTGAGTCTATGGTCTACTGCTACTGACAGATTGGCATGACAAACAGAATTCCTCATCTTCAACAGCCCCTCTCCAAATAATCACTCAATTTTAAATTCATCTAGACTTTTTTGGTTTTTGTTAATATACTCTGAACATCCCCCAATCTCAAAACCTTAACATTATCTTTCCTAGTCTTCCTAGAATATGACTTTTTCTTTACAGCCTATTGCCTCCATACCTCCTTCTCCCCTAGATTAATAATCCTTTCAGTTTAAATTCCTTGGACATTACTTTGAAAGCCTTCCAGTCTTTAGCCAATCTAACTTTCTACCTTTTCTCCAATTACTTGCCTTTCAAACCATTACTGTTCTTCCACATTTTTGCTTGAATATTTTGAATATTCTCACTTTCACTCACTCTATCCACCAGCGTAGGTACATATTCAGCTCCCCATATCCCATTCTTCTATATAAATCTTACTCATCCTTCTCAGCCTAATTATAAGTGATCTCTCCCTCTTCTAAAATGCATATTTGTTATAGCACTAAGAAGTTAGGCATACAACCTAGGACATTTCTTCTGGTACACTGAGTAACTATGATCTTTTGTCACTATAAACGTCATGCTGCAATGTCTTGTCTTGAGAACAGATTAACTTTTTGAAGACAGTTTTTTATCTCACCACTTACCAGCATCTCACAGATAGACAGAGATAGATATAGACAAGAAAGAAAGAAAACAGATCTAGAAATCTAAAGATATATGTCTATATGTGTGCGTGTGTGTGTGTGTGTGTATATACATACACATAGAGACAGATTTATATCAGACATAAAAGAAGCATGTAATGATCAAATAGATTGACTTAATACACTAAAATGTATCTGATACTTAAATACTCTAAAATGTAAAATAAAATGCTATAATCATAAAAAGCAGTTTGATGCTTATGTTAGAAATATTTTAAGGTACTTTAGAGTATTTACGGGGAAAAACAAATTTTAAACCATACTCAATCTAATTTTTTGTTTTATTTTAAAATATAAAAATGAAATAAAACTTGGAGAGAAATACATTAAAATATTAACAGTTTGTTTCAACATGGTGGGTTTATGAAGAATACTTTCCTCTTTGCTCACATATTTTCTACAATGAGCACTATTACTTTTGTGATAAAAATGTACTTTTAAGTGTATCATGATAAAAGAAAATTTCCAGATGATTTTAAATCATGTGGAAAAGAGGCGGACACTTTTTTGAGAGGGTTTTCTTGGAGAGTGTTTGAAGGAAAAACCAAACACAGTGAATGCTGTAAGAAAAGGGCAAAAAAAAAGGGATACATTAAAATATATACAGTGTGTTTTTGAGCATCCTTACAATTCCAATATGACTTAGTAGTTTAAGAACAAAAATAAAGTTACATACAAGCATTGTTCTCTATATAATTTACATATTTGAAAGCCTGAAATATTTTAAAATTTCAATAGTGTCTCCCCATAAACTTCATGTCCAGGCTTTTTCCAAAGTTTATATCTTTTATTATAAGCACACATCAAGTTACATGCTAATATGGTATTCATCTTTTATAATATGTTCTAAAATGGAAATGGTTCCATTACTTCTCTAACATGACTTGACTTTGTAGTTTATACTATTATTTGTTAAATAAACAATATAAGAAATAAGTCCCAAATAATTACCATAGGATGAGGATCCAAGCCATCTAGCATTCGTCTGACATTGTTCACAATTTCCCTAGCATCATAGTTGGGTAGTTTACAGGCCCATCCAGTACCAATGCCCTCAGCACCATTTATTAAAACCATGGGAATTATAGGAATATACCACTCAGGCTCTACACGTTGATTATCATCATAAAGGAATTTAAGCAGGTTGTCATCCATAGTAGGAAAAAGCAGTCTTGCTAAAGAGCTAATGAAAAGAAAATGAAAAATATGCGTAAATGTTGTGGTTTTAGGAAATAAAATTTATACGTAAAGACTTTACATTTCAAAAATCTTTTAAAAAGAATGCAAATGTGATTACATGTGCTTCACGGTAAATTTTATCTAGCCTTATTTCCAAATACATTTCTTTCAGAGACAAAGCCAGAATAAAATAATCCTATTTTACTTCTGTACTTGCCTACTTAAATTCTTATTATTGATAAATAACTTAAGGATTTCTTCTTACTCTGACTAAATCCCAAAACCCATCTTCAGTCTAAAAAGTAAAGCCATTGGGCCAGCCGAGTGGCTTAGTTGGTTAAGAGCTCAAGCTCTGAGCAACAGGGTCGACAGTTCGATTCCCATAAGGGCCAGTGAGCTGTGCCCAAGCTGAGTTGCCACCAAGTTGCCAACAGGTGGCAGGATGGCTCAGCTGGTGACAGCACGTGCTCCTGACAATAAGGTTTCTGGTTGGACTCCCGCATGGGATGGTGGCTGTGCCCACTCACAACTAAGATTCAACACGGCACCTTGAGCTGAGCTGCCCTGAGCTGCCGATGGGCAGCCAGATGGCGACTGGATTTGTTGCTGAGCTGGATGCACCCTCCACAACTAAGACTGAAGGACAACAACTTGGCTGTTCCCCTTCCCCAATTCCCTAACACTGTTCCTCTTCCCCAACTCCCCAATAAAATCTTAAAAAAAAAAAAAAAACGTAAAACCAAGTCAGAAAAAATCCTTACATTCATAAGGACTGATTTCACCAATAATTTATAAAAATTGAGATCAACACACTTCATTCTATTTGCTATCAATAATTTGAAACATTCACCCTCATCAGAACCCCCAATCATCTCTCTCCACAGTTACAAGTCTAGTAAACATTTAGTTAGTTCTAGTAAATATCAAATAGAGCTTTATACCATTATATCAGCAAATTGTTACCTTAACATTGTGAAAATATAACGAGGGCTTGCAGCGTCTTTGCCACCATGAAGCCGAGTTCCAAACTGACCGATAGGCTGAAGCAAGTTAATGTTGTTACTTCCCACAAAGTTCTGAGCCAAATTCACAATAGTCATCATTAATGCTTGCTACAGAACAGAAACAGACAGAATATAACATTAATATTCTAAATTTTCTATACATATTCCCTAATTTTTATTAAAATCCAAACTCAATTTTTTTACATTTCAAAGTCCTTATGAAAAGAAAAATGCTTTATTATACTTAATTATTCTTCTTCATGCCAATAAGCATAGCTCTTAATTGATTCCAAACTTAATGCTTACTTCTCCATGATGATAAGCAGACATCTCAGCAACAGATCCAGCCAACTGGGCAACTTTTACTTCGCGTTTATCATTCCTTTTGAAACAGGTAAATAAAACTTTTCGTTGGCCTGGTTTAAAGCCTAGTTTTAAAAAGAACAACCTTCTTTTAAAAATATTACTCAAAATATAGTTGTAGTGTTTCTTTTAGCATTCCATATATTCAAAAATGTTCCATATATTCAAGAAAGAAAAAGATATAGTTTGTTTTGAAAAATAACTGACTAAAAATAATTGCTTAAGATTCTATAACAAAGTGAGTATATACTAACACCTTTTTATACCATTTCAATCTATTCCATAAGTGAAATACCAATTGAAAGACCACCTTCTGGTCTTAAAGGTCTGCTCACTGGCACCAAACTTCTTTCATAGGAGATTCCAAATACTCCCATGGCCAAAATTTAAGTTGTAACTAAAGTAGCAACAAACTACCAATAAGTCTGAAAATATTATTAGAGTATCCCAAATCAGGGCAACCTTTATAAATAAAAAAATATATTGTGGTAGTTAAGAATTCAGGCGAAGAATCTTACCAATCTGAATACTCTTGCCAACTTGCCATTTAACATATGACTTTGCACAAATTACTAAACCAGTAAGTTTCAGTGTCCTCATCAGTGTAACAGAAATAATTACCTTCCTAATAAGGTGACCATAAGGATTACATGAGATAATGTAAGCAAAGTACTCTGCTTTCTTATCATTCTTCTTGCTCTAGGCCAATGAGCACAGTAACAAACTTTTCAGTATATGCTAGCTATCATCATCATCATTGTGAACCCAGAGCATTGTCGAAACAAATTGATAAATATGGCCCCTTTCCTTGTGAATTTTATAATCTAATTGAGGAGGCAAAATTAACACAAGTAAAATAATAGGCACACAATTACTGGCATAGAAGTTTAGGCATCTGAGACCAATTTAGACTGAAACTGTTAAAGAAGACTTCATAGAAGGGATGTTAACTTAAAGCTAGAACTTAACGGGCAGGTAGAACCATCTACTAGTAACAGAAAAGCCAAGGAACACAATCAACTAACTTGCTAAAAGTTACAAATGAAAATTTTAAAATTCTAGACAGAAGAACAAAATCTACTCTAACTACCAGGTAGCAGTTTCTAAATTTTTTTTTGTCAGGTTAAATAAAGTATTGAGATATAAAGGTGTTTATAAAATTTAGTCTCTGATAAATATTTTAGAACTTATTAAAATCCCATTTTATTTATTTTAGGAAGTCTTCAATGAACTTGGGGCAAAAGCTTTTAAAATCTGACTTTAATTTTCCTGAAAAACTGAAAAAGGATTTTAAAAGATTCAAATTAAGAAATAAAAGACTTCAGTCCTATCAAAATCTCTCTGTAGCAATTTCAGGATTTTGAAATTTATTATAAGGATACCTTAAAGTACATGAAATTAAAATATGAATGAAAAACATTTTTTAAATGAAAGCTACTTACCATCAACAAGAGATGGTATAGATCTTTCATTGTCTGAGTTTGAGAAGAGAATCAATTCCTTGTTGATGAAATCATTGTACGTCAAATGCTTTGTTGCTGTACCATACAAAAATTGCTAAGAGAAAAGTTATATAGCAATATTGTCATTATTACTACATCAATTTTAGTCTCTTTCTTCCCCCAGATCACCACTGTTTGACTAACCTCCGGTAAGCCATGTAACCTACGCTGTCTCCGATCTTCCATAAAATTTGTTAACCATTCTTTTCTGTCATCAATCTTCTTTTTACTGAATGCCTGAAAGATTTCAGTCAATGATTTCACACATTAAAAGAGCAAATAAATTTCATTACAAAAGGCAAATAACTTTAATTTCTGGGAAATTAAGGGTGTTTCCCCCAATATTCTTTTATAAAAAACACACTTGAACAGAGGTCTTTCAGTTAAAGAACTATGAAAGGAAGGCATAATTGGCGGGGGGGGGGGGGGGGGGGGGGGGGTCCTGGGAGAAACATTAAAATTAACTAGTTTGGGCATTAGAATTCAAGAGACTTATAGAAAACCAAGACTGAGAAGAAAGTTATAGCAGGTAAGGGGGATGGATACTGGAAAATTTTTAAAAAATAGTTTATTACCAAGGTAATGGCAGCATCATCTTCAGGACCAGCATATCTAAACAAGATGCGGTGCCTTTCCATATCAGCAAAATACTCCCTTGCTTCTTTAGCTGTACTGGTACCCAACCCTGCACAATTTTAAAAATAAAAGTGAAAATAAGCTAGACAGGGAAAGACAAATGCTGTATGATCTCACTTATATGTGGAATCTAAAAAAGTTGAACTCATAGAAAGAAGGACTAGAATGGTGGTTGCCAGGGGCTGGGGGAAGGTAGAAATGGGGAGATGTTTATCAAAGAGTACAAACTTTCAGTTAAAAGATGATTAAGTTCTGGAGATCTAATGAACAGCATGGTACCTGTTAAAAGTACTATATTGTATACTCAAAAATTGCTAAGGGAGTAGATGTTAAATGTTCTCCCCACCAAAAAAAAAAAGAAAAATAACTATGTGAGGTGATGGATGTCTTAACTAGCTTCATTATGGTAATCACTGTACAACGTATATGTATATCAACTTCTATTGTACACCTTAAATATATATAATTTTATGTGTTAATTATACCTCAATAAAGCTGAAAAAATTTTTAAGTGAATCATGAACATCAATGGCTGTTTAAAACCATTAGGTGAAAAGGTGATGTATTAAGCTGGCAACACCTGTACCAACTGATCAATTTTAGTAGACAAAGAAAGACAAACCATGTATTACATGCCTCCTGACATAAGTATACAACACCACCTATTACATGTTTTTGCCACATACAATTAATCCAAATCTGATCAAGCCCCCAATATAACTGCCAGTTAACAGAAAATAAGGGGCAGAGGAACATGCTACATATTTAATGAAACTACAGAGATAATCAGCAAAATCCAGATATAAGAAACTATATAAAGCAATCCAGGGCCGGCCGAGTGGCGCGATGGTTAAGAACTTGCTTGGGATGCCAGAGGGCCCCGGTTCGGATCCCACA
>NW_017732154.1:423111-450458 GCF_001890085.2 Hipposideros armiger
ACAGCAACTTGTCTGTTCCCCTTTCCCCAATTCCCCAGCACTGTTCCCATCCCCCCAATTTCCCAATAAAAATCTTTAAAAAAAAAAAGCAATCCAACTTTTTGAACAAATAAACTGTAAGGAAAAAGTATAAAAGGAGAAACAATATATTAAGATTTAAGACACATATATAAATGGTGTGGACCTTGTTTGGATCCTGATTTCAAAAAAAAAACAAAAAACACTAAAACTATTTTTAATACAATCAGAAGAATTTTAACATTGCATGAATATTTTAGGTTACTAAAGAAAGATATAATAAAGATGTTATAAACATTAAAAAATTATTTTGGAGATACATATAGTATTATAGAAATAATATAGTGTCTGGAAGTTATTTCAAACTAATGGCATACAATGAAAAGAGTTTAGATGAAGCAAGATTGGCCATGAAATAGTTATTGCTGAAGTGCATACAAAGTCTATTATATACTACTCTCTATACTTTTATAAAATTTTCCATAGCAATTCTTTAAAAATCAGCAACAGGTATTTCTGAAGACTAAAAGAGGTAGACATTCACAATATTTTATAATGCTGTCATCAAAATACATTTATGTCAGTAGTAATGTCACAAAATTTAAATATTTTAAAAAACAAACCTTTGTAGTATTTTATTTTCCAGGCTTTCTGGTTTTCTATGTGTTTTTTCCACTCATCAAATTCAGGAATACTGTAGAAGGAAAGTTCCTGCTTATTTTTGCTTGCCTTAAATTAATAATAATAAAAAAAAATTAGTTTTTCTGCTACCCTTTAAGACAAGAGTATAAAACTATATTAATGTAAATAGTACCTTTACAATTGGAGTAATGAACTCTTCAAGAAAACCATGCTTCAAAAGTGATGGCCAATTGTGATGGATGAAATTAATAAGCAGGCCTTTTATGTGAGAACCATCTTGATCCTAAAATACATGTTAGTAAAGAGTGCTATAATAATAATTATAAAATATATTTACAAAACCAAATTTTTAAATGTATGAATGCAGCAAAGAGGCAAAATTCCAATCAAATTTCAGAACTACATTTTAAAAAACAGTAGATATTCTTTAGAAAATCACAGTAAGAAATTTTCTTAAAATTCATATAAAGAATATAGCTAATGA
This sequence comes from Hipposideros armiger, assembly GCF_001890085.2. Lineage (NCBI taxonomy): Eukaryota > Metazoa > Chordata > Mammalia > Chiroptera > Hipposideridae > Hipposideros > Hipposideros armiger. Next base: position 424,256 of record NW_017732154.1, read on the forward strand.
TAGATTGAATCTTCCTATCATTACAAAATATATTATATGTTTTATAGTTTACCCAGATTTCACTAAAAGAATGATTTAAGGATGGAAATACATCAAACATGGTTATAACGTCACTTCAGGAGGCAATGAAAGGCAAAATCCATGGAGAACAGGTATTTACAAGTCTTCCCTTAACATGAAAACAGCCAGGTTTCTGCGTAAAACTATATAGCAGCTTATTCAGCTGAAGATTTTCTCTACAAATGTTTTTAATTAGACTACATAAGAGAAAAGCAGCTGGATACATATGAAATTCTTCCTTTTCAATTTTCTAGTTCTTTACTAATTAAAGCCATTTAACTATTCAAGTCCTCCTAGTTTTTGTGCATCCCAAATTATGCCATCATAAATAAATATTAACCATTATCTTATGCGTTAATATTTCTCACTTGTAATTTTCATCCTTTCTTCCTACTGATAGGTAGCCTTCAACCCCATAGTACTACAGTGTGTTCCACTCTTCTCATATTTATTACATTTTAAAAATAACCAAAAAAGATGGTTATCCAATAAATTAGGTAATGTAAAATGTGCTTCATATAAACAGTGCCATTAAACAATGTTTTCTTATCCATTGATATACAATCACTTTCACTTGTATTATTTTGGAGAAAATCTCATGAAACAAATATTAAAAAGGACAATCTGAAAAAGAGTTTTAAGTAAGTGGCAACTATTAAACCTACCTGATCAGTCATAATCATAATCTTTCCATAGCGTAAAGTTTTCAGAGATTCTGCATCATCATAACTTTTTTTGTATTGTAGACCCACTATTTTAATAATATTGTTTATTTCTGCATTTTCCATGATCTATATATGAAGGAAAAGAATTGAAAGCATTTTAAAGTGTTGAAATATACAAAAAGTGAGTCACAATTTACGTTTAAAAATTCAAGTGTTTTAGCTGGCCGAGTGGCGTGATGGTTGGGAACTGGCTTGGGATGCCAGAGGGCCCCGGTTCGGATCCCACATGTGAGGGCCAGTGACGCTGCCCTCCACAGCTAAGATGCTGAACAACAGCTCAACCAAAAAAAAAAAAAAAATTCAAGTGTTTTAGTAAATTATAAAAACATCATATATATGTGTGCACATATATACATGAATATATATATAAACATATACCTGTTTATGAGAAGCTTCCCGTACATTAAGAATTTTCCCCCTGAGTGGAAAGACTCCATATCTGTCTCGACCAATCACACCTAATCCAGACACAGCCAGCGATTTGGCAGAGTCTCCCTCTGTTAGTATCAGGGTACACTCCAGGGAATGTTTGCCACCTGAGAGAAATTTAAAAAAACATATACTCCACAATCCTCAATTTTACCAATGAGAAAAATGACACCAGAAAAAGTAATAATCACAATGATGATAGCGAAAGACTTTATCTTACATTTATGCTCAGTACAATTTAAATATTAAGTATATATTTTAATTCCTATCCCCTGAAAATTAGTAACATGTGGTACATGTGGCAATTTTATAAAATCCTATAGTCTTAACTACATGTGGAAAATGAAAATTTTCTATAACTGGATAAACTAAAACTTAAATCTTAAAAAAAAAAATCTAAATCTTACCAGCATCATTAGCATCATCCAGTTTGGGAATTCCTTTGATTTTACTGTACTTTACTGATGAACACTTCTTGTTCAGCTGAGTCTGTGCCTTAAATTTCACCCAGTTCAGTATACTTTCTACAATGCCACAGTTAGATGCCTAAAAATCAAAGAATAATGACATACAAACAAGCCAGAAGTTCATACGGCTAGCTAAAATTAACGTAATACTTGGAATCTGTGCAGTTATAAGACAAAACAAAAATGGTGATGATAATAATGATACAAGCTGAATTTTATTCTAACTACAATAAAACTAACTCAGACAGCTATTGCACTGAAATATAAACACATGAAAAAAGGGCAACTTTACTACAAATGAAAAAATTCTGTTATAATAAACTCCAGAGAAATATACATAGCTTTCGTTACAAGTTAACTTTACTAAAATTAACACAGTAAAAGCTGATCCACCCATGAATTTACTAGCTAATAAATTCTAGACACTGACATTTCTGATATTTCTCAATACAAAGATGTGAATTTTGACTTTGCTGTGAAAAAAATATTAACATGAAGAGAGCATGAGGATAAACTCAAGAACTTATGAATAGTTCTTATTCTTTAAAATGTTGAGTATTTCAACATTACATATTGTGTGCCACTCTGCAGTTCGTGTGACAAGATGTTAGCCCCCACCCCACCCAAAGAAAAAGTGAAGCACCTCCAAGTTGGAGTTATTGTTCATCATCCTGGGTAGTTTGATTTTAGGTGTATGGAATAGTTTTCTGGATGTTTGAGATATAAAAACAGGTGAACAGATTAATAAAAACAGATTAAGCCAAACCTGAACTTAATCTGAATAAAATGAAAATCTATAAAATCTAAAATCAAATCACTTCATAATGAGAACTTTTATAAGGGAAGAAATTTGGGAAAGCATTAACATAGGGTTATTTGTATTTAGAATTCATTATGATCAGATCCAAAGGTACTATTTCTATAGACTTTAAGCTAGAACCTCAAAGATAACTTTTGTTTTTGTTTGTGGGAACCTACCTTCAAAATTCCAATAATGGAATTTGGTAAATATGTTGTCACTGTTGTTATTACACTCCTCCACCAAAGTATTACATAAACTTCCAAAGTGGAGGACTGTAATTTATTCATCTTTGCATTCTCAGTGCAAACTTATGTGAAGGCACTTTGTATATGCTTATTTAACATGTTTATTGATGGTACTGCTGAACAAGGGAACTGAGGCAAATCTTGCTTACATACAATAAACTATAAGAAACTATTAGTAGTAGCAAGGCTCAGTTATAAATCTAAGATTTATTGTTTATATATACTTTCACCTTGTTTCAGAAATGTTAAGGCAGCCTAAATATGTACAAAGTAAAATAAAATTTTTAAATATGTAGAATATGGTAAATTTTGTTATACATGTTACCACAATTAAAAACAAAACAAAACATAAAACTATATAAAGGTAAAAATCAGTAGATCAAGTTGAAATGAGTAGAAAAGATGACATCATTAGTCCTGTAAGGGCCCAAACATTTGTTAGAGGGACATCTGGCTTTATACCGGCCAATGCAAAGCTAAAAACACAATTAGTTGTAGGACTCCCTACTTTAATTCTTGGCAAAATAATCAATTGTTTGATGAAACAAAGTTTGCAGAATTAAGTGTATTAGTTTGTAGTTAAGTATGCCTATACTATAGCTAATATAAGAAACTAATCACAAATAAACAAAGAAAACTACTTAAACAACTCTCAATAACAACACTTGAAAAATAACACAAATTTTACTCACTGCTTTGAAAAATTTTTCTGACAGTTGGCATTTAGACCCAAAACTTTTGGGCTGCAGAGTCATGTTTTCTTTAGTCTGAGAATCAAAAGTTGGATTTTCAATAAGGCAATTAATAAAAACCCATATATGGTTTTTTACCTGTTGAAAACATAAAAAAAAGTCAACATCAGAATATATATTATTTAATAATTCAACAGAATACATATAAAGCTTCACTTACTTGAAATGGTTTCACTGATACCCCAGCTTTGTTCTTTTTCTTGACTACTTCAATCAGCTTACCAACAACTTGATCTACTACATAATCCACGTGCCGCCCACCCTAAAGAAGGAAAAAAAAAAAAAAAAGAATACAAAATTTTCCATTCTTAGGGTAGCAAAATACTCACATATTCATTTTTTCTAGAATGTGTTTAGTTTTCACAACTTTGTGAAGTCAGTATTATTAACCTCATTTTCCAGAAGAATAGTGAGTCTCAGAATAGTACAGTTGGGATTTAAACAATAAAGGCCTCTTTCGCCATAAAGTCAATTAACCAACTTCATACAAAGCAAAAACAACTGCTTATGCTATAGGTCCAATGCAGCTCATCAAGGTAACAAGAAAGTAAAAATACCTTGGACTGTAAAAATCTGCCCTACTATGCATCAGATTAGAATAAAAGACACACATAAAGTTAGCTGCAAAGTTAACAGGAAACATTATTTCCCCCAAGGACACACTGCAGCTGTAAAATGTCATAACAACCTCATGTCTTAGGTGACCATTGCTTTCTTTTCTTTTCTTTTCAATTAAAATGTAATGGGGTGACAATGGTTAGTAATATTACATAGGTTTCAAGTATACAATTCTGTAATACATCATCTATATATCACATTGTGTGTTTTCTGAGAGTAAAAGAAAAAGCAACAATAAAAAAATACATATTTGCTTGTATAAGCTAATAAATATGACTATAAGTATTATAAGAATGAATACTAAACATTATTTAATACTAAGAGGTGAGAACCATTTGGACAGGAAACAGGAATGGGAAAGATAATTCACAGTATACATTTTATCCATATTTTTTTAAACCATGTGGTAATGTATTATGTATTTTAAAACCTTAAATAAATTTATTTATTTAAAATTGAAAAAAAAAACAATTGAATAAAAAAAAAAGAAACTGAAGTGAGAATGAATACTGTCATGGTGGTGGTAATGATATGCACAAGATTTAAACTTAGGGACTGTGGCAACCATTGCTAGTTGTCCATCCACTAGCCATTCTCCCGTTTTATTTGTTGACAAACCCAAATTTGTTTGTTTCTAACTGGCAACATGCCCAGTTAAAAAGAGTCACCAATCTGACCTCCCTTGAAACTAGAGGTAGCTCCTTGACTGAGTTCTATTCAGAGATGTTAGCGGAGGTATACTGGATGGTACTTCCAGGAAAACTATTGTAACCTTGATAAAAAGGGAATGATTCAGTTGACATATGCAATTGTCCAACCCCAGTCTCTCTCCCTAGAATCTAGAAATGAGGTCCAGACGTACAGCAGACGTCCTAAAAGGCATGACAATGAAAGCCAGGTGCTAAAGGTGGCAGAAAAGAAAGCCAAGAAGAGCATAGGACCCTGATGATACTATCGAGTTACAGTACTAAGACTGCCTACCCTGTCCCTAGTTATAAGATGAAAAATAAAACTATTACATGTTTATGCTACTGTATGTTACTTTTCTATTACATATAATAAAACGATAATGGATGTCAAGTTTCTGTTGACAAGAGAAAATGATTCTAGATTATAAAATATTGAACATTTAATAAGTTAAAACTTGAACAAGAGTGACAAAGTGATAAATCGCAGTTTTATATTATTCTAGGGATACATGCTTATATTACCTAATACTTTATTATGATCAATGGATGAAAGCTTCTCAGTGAGAAAAATTTCACTTGATTTTGAAATCCAAAAACCTACAGAAGAGGCTTCAAACTCCTTAAAATGGCAGATAACAAGTTCCACAATCTGACTCCCAGACTCATCTCCTATTTGTCTTTCTTCTACACTCTAACTCAGAATGCAGAATAAGGAATTTATCACTCTAAATTTCATAAAATATAAATTATTCAACTATAAACACTAATTGTATACTTATTTCTCAATGGATATTAAATTATAACACAGCTATTTCACAGAAAACAAGCTTTTATTTTCATGAGTCAAGTTTGATTTCACAAAAGATTTGAGTGGTTTTTTTTGCAACAATTGTTATTGTTGGTCATTTTGTTGTTTTTAATGAAGCATTGTTTTACCAATGACAAAGAAACAAAAAGGAATTAGCAGACTTACTTTTGTTGTTGCAATACTATTTACAAAGCTGATTTGCTGAAATCCTTTTTCACTCAATGTGAGACAAACATCCCATCTTTCATTTGCAAGTTCATGAATAACTTTCAGGGCCACTCCAGTTTCATCCAATTTGTCTTTCACATAAAGATCTACATAACTTCGAAATCCATTTACCTATTAATTTGAAAAACAAACATCATAAACAATCTTATATTGGCGGCTCAACTAGGTGAATGCTCTCATTTTTTACTTCCCCTCATTCACAATAGCTCTTACTCCGCAGATCCAAACTTTCATGACTTTCCCCTATTCTACTCCTTGATCCCTACGCTTTAAAAAACAATTCATTTCATATGTACTTGATAACAAAAGGTTATGAATGGATAGATGGACAGGTACATTACTATAAAATCTTTCAAAAGTTTAAGTCTTAAAAATGACAAAGTAGACTTCCAGTTTGAGTTCAGACATGGAGATGGCTGAAGAAAGGGGGGGAAAAAGTTTCTCCCCTTACAAGAAAAGACCTGATCAGACAACAAATTGGTTTTTCATGAATCCTCAAAAAATTGAAATCACAGCACATCTGGCCACCCTGAGTCTGAAGAGAGACAGGTGTCTGTAGGAGACTCAAAACCTAACCATTTGCTTAACTGGGGCAGAAGCTGCCTAATGTCATAGAAGCCAGTAGGAACATTAAACCAGAAATTTTCGCAAATTGCTGTAAGTGTAGACTAATATGAGTGTATGAAGTACCCGAGAGCTATAATCATAAGGAGTTCCTACTCTTTTGCACGCTTTTCCTCCAGGAGTCCCAGCAGGTTCTCACAGGGAAGAGAGAATCTAGAAAAGGTTCCCCCCCATGGTGCTGGCTGGGGGAGGAGAACAGCAGCCACTGGGAAGTCCATCCAGAACCCATCTCCCCTACCAATAAAAATCTTAATTTGCCTGGGGAAGGAGAGTACTGGAGAGCATTGGTGAAACAGCACTGCAGCTGGAAGTAAGTAATTCTGCCCAGTCCCACCCCAGGCTGCCTCTATATAATTTAAGTCATAAAAAATAAAGATATTCTGCAGAGCAGGGAGCTTCAAGGATACTGAAAGAAAAGACTATTGGATAACTGCTGTAGCTAGGGGAAGAAAATAGAGGGCAGAGGAAAAATCTCTACCTCTAGAGGAGGGAAGAAACATTTGTAAAGGCCAAACCCTTGAGACACCGGTCCACTGTGCACTCAAAGTCTGAGACATGATCAGACATGAGTTTCCCACAACCTACCATCATGCTAACAGGCTTCAAATAATAACTGGGTTTCAGCTGGGAGAGATGCAAGAGACAGACAGTCCTTGAGGGGCAGCTCAAAGGGAAGGGCCAAAGGAAAGATGAAAGATAAAAACAAGGAAGAATTTGAAGTCTCTGGTGCCCGCAGCAACAAACCAGAACACTAGTAACTAGAGCAACAGCCAAATGCAAAATACAGCTCACTTCCTATATAGATTAACATAAATCCTCATACTTAAACCTCTTTACTCCATATCTACAACCCTTACGCAACATAGCTGATTTTCTACAAAAATTTAGAAGGCATGCCAAAAGGTAAGGAAACAGTCTAAAAAGACAAATCATCAGAACCAACCTCAGATATGTCATAGGTATTTTAACTATCAGACAGAGCATTTAAAATAACTATGATTCATATGTTAAAGGCTCTAATGGAAAAGGTAGACAACATGCAACATAAGCAGAGAGAGATGGATGCTATAAGAATCAAATGGAAATGCAAGGAATCAAAAATAGAAGATATGAAGAACGCCGTCAGCAGGCTCATCAGTAGACTTGACACAATAAAGGAAAAAAATCTGTGAAATTAAAAATAGGGCAATAGAAATTAACCAAATGGAAACACAAAGAAAAAACTGAGTGAATAAAGCAGAAGAAAACATCCATGAGCTTAGGACAATACCAAACCATATAACATATGCATAAATGGAATACCAGAAGAAAAAAAAGAATAGTGCAGAGAAATATTTGAAGAAATAATGGCCAAAATTTTTCCACAATTAGTGAGAGACACCAAACATGAGATCCAATAAGCTCAGAAAACACCAAACAAAAATAATGCGAAAACACATACACACAACAACACATACACACTGAAGCATACCATACCGAAAACAACAAAGACAAAGAGAAAATCTTCAAGGCAGCCAGAGGAAAATGAAACACCTTACCAACAGAGGAAGAAGGATATGAACTACAGCAGACTTCTCATCAGAAACCATGCAAGCAAGAAGACAACGGAGTGACATCTTTAAAGTATTGAAAGAAAAAATAACTGTCAACCCATAATTCTGTATCCAGTGAAATTCTACAGCCTTTGAAAGTGAAGGAAAACAAAGACTTTCTCAGACAAAAATAAACTGAGGGAATTTATTGCCAGCAAGTCTATCCTACAAAAAATGTCAAAGAAAGAACTCCAGGCAGAAGGACTATGATTAAGATCAGCAACTTAAATCTATACCAAGAAATTAAGAGCACTGGCAATGGAATAAATAAAGGTAAAAAATAATCTTCTATTGTATTTTTAATTGCTCTAAAGTATAAATGCCTGCTTAAAGCATTAACAGCAACATCACTAATTGTGGAAAAATTTCTGTGATCATTGTTTTCACATGTTTCTTCTGCCTCATTCTCTTTCTTCTTCTTCTGGTGTTTACAGCATATGCAAAAGTGAAATGTATGATGACAATGACACAAGAAATGGGAGGGAGATCCTGAAGATATACTCTTATAAAGTCCTTTGCTACACATGAAGTGATAAATTATTTGAGGGTGGACTAAAACTACTTACAAATGAAACTGTAAACCCTAGGGCAACCACTAAAAAAGTTTTAAAAAGAGGTATAAGTAAGCAGAGGTGATAAAATGGAATCATTAAAAAAATTGCTGTTACCACTTCCTGGACGGTGTAGGTGCCTGCCCACTGCAATGTACACCTGAAGCTGAAGATGAATACTGAATGTCAACTATAATTTCATATATATATATATATATATATATATATATATATATATATATATATATATATATATAGTCACAGGATGTGGAGTACAACATAAGGAATAGAGTCAGTGAAACTGTAACAGCTATATATAGATGTCAGGGGTAGTACATTGGGGAAGGGAGGTTATCACTTTGTGAAGGGTATAAATGTCTAACTATTACATTGTTTTGTACACCTGAAACTAATAAAAATCCCCAATTAAAACCAGAGAAGGCAGAATAAAACAAAATAAGAAACAAAGAACAAATACAGTAAACAGAAAACAGCTAGCAAGATGGACATTTTCATCCAAATATATCAATGATCACTTTAAATGAAATCATCTAAACAAACTGGTAAAACAAAGAGATTAGGTTTAAAAGGATCTAACTATAAACTATAAGTCATCTACAAAATAACAAAGCATTAGCTATTTTAGATGACACTTACAGGCAATTTCTTTCCATTAAACATGACCTTGACCCCTTTGCATGAACCAGCCAGATCATAAGCTCTTCTGGTCATGAGGGCCACAATATCCTTGTCAAGTTTTTCCATCTTAAATTTGGACAGATCTGGTTGGAATGTTATGCATGTGTAATCTTCACCATCAAAATGTTTAATTTTGGCTTCAGAAGTCTTCATCATATTATTCATCCATGTCTTTAAAAGAAAAGATATTCAAATATTTCTTTAATGCTTCTGTATTTTATAATACATAAAGACTCATTGAATACATTTACCACAATTATATCTGTTTTCAGCTTCACAACAAACCAAACAAATCCTTTAAAATTAAACTATTAAAGAGGAAAAAAATTTAATTACTACTATTATGACAATCTAATGTTGAAAATAAGCAAAATAAATTGCACAATTTAATACACTGTTAATAAAATATCTTTCAAGTCCTTTAACATGACCATAATAGAATTTTACAAAAATAAATATGATGTTGTCCTGAGACAATTTAGTTTATTTAAAATTTTTAAGCTATTTTCAAAGGCCTACAAGAGTAAAATAAAATTTTGAAATTGAGTTCCATGAATCAATGAGGAATTTTTTCAAACATCCTAAGTGGATGCATTTCAATTAGTCTTGGAAGCTCAGGACATTGTCATTAATGCTTAATTAAATTAAACAGGAAAGTCTTAAATAAAACATTTTGTTATAAAAGAATGGTAGAAAGACAGGCTTATATAAAATCTCACAGGCATTCTGAAGCCTTTTTTGTTCTGATGACTTAGTTTAACAATTATGAGATAGGTATACATCTCATTGGAATTCCCCTAAGGTTCCATTATCTTAGCAAAGCAACAAAATATGAGTATTAAAAGAAAAAAATAAAGAAATTAAACTCATTTTTATCATACCTGCTTAAAACTATGTTTGTATTCTTTGCAAGCAGTTTCTACTGTAAACTTTGTACTGAAAATATTACAAAGTTTTGCACCATAACCATTGCGACCACCTGTAAGAACAATTAAATGTGAAGGTTTAATAAAAATAACTTTAAAGGGACTTAGTTAACTACCCTAGCATAGGGCAGGTCTGTAGAAAACACTTTCACTTATTTGCATTATCTTACCAATCATCAATTGAATATTTCAGAGTATAGATTTTTTTATTTAAATAAAAATACAATAAGATTTAGCACATATAGTCATATAATTAAAATACGCTTTTGTAGATTAATTATCATCACAATCTTTTAAAAAATTAAGCTTGGTATCTCCTACAATTCAGTAAGTCTATGTGACTGAAATCTGAGCTTTCTGTCGAAGTCACTTCTCTACTACAAAATTTTAATTGGTATCACTTCCTAGAGCCTTAATTTTGAGGGAAAAAATATATATATCAATATACTTGGGTAACGTAGATAAGTATGAAAACATTTGATCTGGTCAAAGCATTTTCAACTCTATTTACAGAGTCTAGATTTTCAACCCTGACCCTCTTTAAATATACAGTTTAAAAGTATTTTAACTGATACCAAAAGACGTAGTGCTTATGGAATAAATAACTCACATATACAGGAATCATACATCTTACTTTCATCAGTAACTCAAAAACTCAAACTGTCAGCCAGGTTAGAGTTCCAGGAGTTTTAGCATATGTCAATGCACTATCAGAGTTAAGCTTTTAAGCTGTTTCTATCAGACTATAATTAAGACAATACTTATATACATGATAGTTTTTCATAGATATTAATTCTGAAATAATTTTTTCTAACTATACAGATTTCCTCTTTTGTTATATTTTATATAGGAATAATAAGAGATTTTATGTTGAAGTCAATATTTTTAATAAAAATTCTGATGAGCCATTTGGGCTTTACCTGTTACTTTTTTCTCATCATCGTCATAGTTACTGGATGTTAAAAGCTGTCCAAAAATTAATGCAGGAACATAAACTTTCTCTACTTTGTGTTCTACTACTGGAATGCCTTTCCCATTATTCCAAATGCTTATAATGTTAGATTCACTGTAAATAAAGAAGCAGAATTTAGAGCTTAAATAGTTTACATATATATTAATTTTTAAAGTAATCCAGAATAAACCTGAATGATTATAATCAAAACACCAGTCATTACCAATTGGAAGACAGTCACTCATCTTTCAAGAAAATACTTGCTGAGGACACACATTTCTACCTCCAAGTTATACCTCAAATTAGGATCACTAAGATCTGCAAGTAAAACTGCAAAACTTCTCAGGAAAAGAAACTCTTCTCAATCTCCCATAAAATAATAACAGCAGTGAGGCTTTTACAAGAAGTCAGCCAGAGGTTCCATTTTCATTTCATGTACATTAGCATCTACCACTATACCACCTGTGAACCACAAGCCCTGCAGAGCCAGCAGCCATTGCCATCTTCATTTCCTACCTAACTGCTGCAGCAGTGTAGGTGGAAAACAGGACAGCCAGCCTGAACTATATTCCATTCTCAACTTAAATATTAGAGGGTTGTTTGTATGGTGGCAATCACTGTCATACATTTTTTTAATGGTTTTAAAATATGTAGATATTACCAATTTTAGGTCTTTTAGGTTTTCCTATCACAAAACCATCCATTTTAGCCCTGAATTACAGTAAGAAGTAGAGGCTCCTGAAGCTAATAGGAACTTGACATAGGCAAGTCCTAATGGAAAATTTTACCTACCCTATTGTTTGAGTAGTATATACTATGATACCTTTACCAATTTAACAGCCAAATTTGCAAAAAAAACACAGCTTCATAACCAACACTGAGAATTGACTTAGAAAGCTATCATCTACCAATCTGATTCACAATTATTCTTAGACACTGTTTCACTCACACATATATACCTTAATCTCTTAATAGTTATTAGAAGTATTTGTTACAACTAAAAATATTGTTATAAAAGCCAAAATAAAAAGCAAAGATCCAAGGGGAAATTAGTTACATCAAAAACTTTAATTAAACTAAAAAACAACTTTTTTTTTTGAACTTCAGTTTAAAAAAAAAAAAAAAACAACTTTTAATGCATTATCTTCTTTCGCCAAATCAGCAACCAACTTTTCTTTCCCTCACTCAAAATATGAGTTCAACTCTGAATCTCTTAAGCTCAAATTTCAGTATCATTTTCTATTCATATATCCTGATCCTTCTCTAGTCATTAGTCATTAAGACTTATTAGTTTGTCCTATTAGATTCATTTCATATCAGTATCAGTTCTTTCATTCCAAATGCCAGTATATAAGTCTAGACAGACCAATATCATATCCCCTTAAATACTTATTACTGCAAGTTTTCCTGCTAGCCACTCCCCTTAAACATATTCTGCCTACTAGTAGATGGACTTACTACACATTTTATAACACTATATTTTGCTCCAGAACACAGAAGTACTTCTACCTTTTTTATAAAATCAAGCTTAAAAGTCCTCTTCTACATGTTCAAGGCCCGGTATCTATATTCCCACTTATAAGTCATAAACAATAAGTATTCTGCAACATGCATCCCATTTTTCCCTCAGATCAGTTTTATTACTTATCCATGTTAATTCTAAATTCTTCTATTTCTTTGTTTATTGGTCTTTCCCTTGACTATAATGTCCTTTCCCTCTCCAGCCAAATTTTACCCTACCTTCGAGGGTCAGTTTATTACTTCAGTTCTCCATTAAGCCTTTACCCAGCCTACAACAATGTTTCACCACCCTCCGTACATTGAGATTAGCAAAATTCTAAATTATTTAATGGGGACCTCAAGAGATAATTAGGTTATCTCATCTGTGGGTAAACACTATCTACAGGATACACAGCTAAATATTTAAGTATTTAACAGTTTCAAATTGCCTATGGTACTTTCACTATGTGTCCTATCTCCAGAGGTAAAAATGGCGGGCTTTAGGAATAAGGACCATGTATTACACTACAGTTTTAGACTTCCAAATAGTTCCTATGTTGGCCTTAAAACCTACAATTTATTAAGTATCTATTTTCACATTGGAAAAAAATCTTAAAATCATGCTAAATTACTAATGAAATTATGAAGGATAAAAGTAATGTAATATTTTACAAAAGGCATGTAATGAAAACAGGATAAATGTAACAACTATATTTCTAACGCACAACTTTATTTTCACTCTGCCTCAGTCCTGGAAAAAAAACACCATAGTGAGATCTAATTAGCTGAACACCTGGCATATATTTTACAATATAATATTAGCAGTTCCTAATTTACAATTGATGTTATAATAATGGAAAAGCCCGAATGCCAGTCATGAAAAATAAATTTAACCCATAATGTAAGTGGAATAGTACTGGAAATAGCCCATAGCCTTGAGTCCCAAAGCACAGTTAAGAAAAAAATCAAGTGATTACTCTAGCAGCTGAAACAGCATCCACAGCATCAAAAAGAAAAATGGTCTCCAAGAGCTCACATAAGAAAGTACCGTATTTCCCCATGTATAAGACGCACCTTTTTTTGAAAAATTTGGGGTCTAAAAACTGGGTGCATCTTACACAGTGGTTGTAGATTTCAAATGCCATTGATGGAACTGAGGACGAGGCAATATATGAAGACTGATTTGTCATCAGACACAGATGAGCACAAGCTAATGGTTGGGAGTTTTGACAGTAATGAGGAGTTGTATGAATTTTATGATGAATAAAACTTGAATTCAATAACTTTATGTAATACATTTTTTTTCAAATTCCGGGCCCCAAAATTGAGGTGCGTCTTATACATGGGAGCATCTTATAAATGGGGAAATACGGTACTTTGGGGAAACCGATCATGAATGAGAGGAAACTGTAAGAATATAGTATTCTAGCTAAAAGAGGCAAAAACAACAAAGACTCAAGGAACAGTGCAGCCAAGGAGTATGAACTGTATACATTATTCATTTGAGGAGTATTCCTAAGTTATGGACTATTTGAATAAAACAACTTAGCATAAAAAATAAAATGAAATATACTTACGGATCAATAGAAACTTTAATACAGGTCATGTTCTTATCCCTCTGTTTATTGTCAGCTGCATTAACTACAAAATTAAGTATTTCAATGAGTGATCAAATATGTAGTTATATAAATAGATGGACACAACTGCATGTGCATCACTACTTAATATAAACATTTGCATATGGTAATACTTAATGAAAATAGTTACTGCTAACCTCTAGTACAAAATCTTCTTTTCCAAATAATATTCTTAAATTTTATCATACCAAATTACTGTCATGTCTTCTACCACAAAACAAGATGGTGGGGGGCAATTTTGTGATATATAAAAACAAATAAGAACAAATATCTGCAGTTTACAACCCTGTATTTCAGGTCTAAAAGTAAAAAACTGTATTTAATTATATTTTATCTTGGTAACAAATAACTACTTTACTTGATCTCCTTCCAAAACTAGTGATTTTTATAGACAGACTGAGCTGAAACCAGTTATTTTTGAATTACAAAGGAAGTCTTTAGCACCCTTAGAAATCTCTAAATCCTATGCACTATAACTGAAAATATATTTGTATACATTAACCACCGCTTCAGTAAAGTTTGAAAACAAACTAGCTGTCAAATTAAACTTCAATCATAGAAGGAATATGTTCCTGATAAACGCTATGTAACCTAAAAGTAAAACTAGGTGGAGAGCTGGGAGGCAAGAGTGAAAGGTGCAAAATGTCAGTAACTGGTTTTATTCTCCTATCCTTTTTCCAAAGACCAACACAACTCAGCTGTCTAAGAAACCTCAAGTGGCACTGATGAGGTGGCAGTGCAGTCTCAAGTTCTTAGCTAAAAACATTTCAAAGTGCAAGCATTCCCTAGGAGTCAATTAGGCATTCAGACTTCATTGTGATTTAATTAACCATGTGATTTGTAGAGGAGAGATCATTTAGAACAGTGGTTGTTAAACCTGACTGCTCAACAGAAATACCTGATTTGTTGGTGAAAAACACAATTTTGCATGTCTCACCTCAAACTCACTGAATCTGCACAGCTTAGGCCCCGTAACATGCTCCCCCAGGTGACTGGTATAAAGCAACTCCCAGATGATTGCACATACAGGACCACTGGCCAACTTTGGGATTACTAATCAAATGCAACACATTCACTTTACAGATGAACAATTAAAACACAAAGGTAGGAGGCACAGATACGAAAATACTCCAAGTTATATAAATTTTCTGAAGAACATTTATATTCAACATAAAAGCCAGATATGCCTTTAAAATTTATACTGAAAATCTGGATGGGTGGATATATACATATATATATACACATACATACACACACACACATACATACACACACACACATTATAATGACATAAAAAGAAACAGGTGCATTAATTCTTAGCAAGTACTCACCCAAAATTTCATCAAAGATCTTGTATAAACCTGGCACAAAAGTAACCTCTCTGCAATTCATTCCTACTTCTTCATCATACACCCACATTTGCTGCATTGAGAGAAAAAGTCAAAAGGACTTATGGAGTAAAAAAGTGTTTATCAGCAATTTTACATAGTATAAACCCATATCTGTCATTTACTCTAAATACTTAGACCTTCAAGTAAAAACATATACTTCAGTTACAATCAATCTCACTATATTCATATTCAATTTAAATAAGCTCAACAATTCTTGAATTGTTAGAAACAGCATTCAAATAAAACAGGAAAACAAAAGGATGTCTTATATTTAATTTACACCTTTACTTCAAGCTATATATTTTTCTACTGTAAGGCGGAGCACAGAGTAAAATAATATGAACACAACATGGCTTTGGAGTCAGAGACCCAGCTTTGAATCTCAGCTCTTCTTAGGTGAGAGACCTGAGCAAGTTACTTAAATTTATTTAAACGTCAGTTTCCCAATCTATAAAATGGAGGTAACAGTAACTATTTCTCAAAATTGTTAGAATCAAACAAGAAATATGTGTAAGCCAAGTCCATAGTGAGCATTAAATAATAGTTATTAGTGTGTATGTATAAATTCTAGAATTTAAAGTAAACCACAGCATTCATGAACTTAAGCACTGTGTTAAGTTAAAAGTGCATATACTCTATATTTCTACCTCTGATAATTTTTTATCTCCTAGCTTTGTTTTTTTCTTTTTTTTTATCTCTAGCAAGAAATGAAGACATTTCTCTCTCTCTTAGATCCCTCTCCTTATTTTGCTTTTGCCCACAGAGGCAACAAAATGATGTAATTACAAAGCATATAATTACAAAATTTTTATTAAAAAGGAGATGTAAATACACATTTAATTTCAATAAAATTTAAAAATAATTACCTGTGTCAATGGCTCCACTGACCCAATGTATGTATCAGGACGAAGGAGAATGTGTTCAAGTTGTGTCTTCTTCTGATACACTCTCTCAACAGACATCTTCTTTGAAGACTCATTTCTGTTTGCGGTTTCTGATTCTTCTTTTTTTACAGCATTGTTCTGATCAAAAAGAGTCTAAAATTAACCAAAAAATCAATTTTAAATAACCTACCAAGGGGTAAACTAAAATGTATATGGATACACGACATAGGTTTTCTTTTTAACGACAAAATTATCTTTCAGGCTCACTGATTTTTAAGTCTTAAGAGAACAGTCTATTTAGTGACAGCCTAGTTATTTTTATAACACTGTGTGAAACTGCAGTTTTGACTGAGCCCAAAAAGTAGGTATACAGTCACCAGAATAGCTAAATAGAACAGCCTTCATCTATTCAATCCAGAAATAGAAACATTTCCCAATTCTTTAAGATACTAAGTTAATTTTTGTAGTCCTCAAAAGTACATAAGGAATGTGAATTCTAATCAGGTTATGGGTTCACAATGACTGAATGTGGCTGGCTGCAGAAGTCCCCAAAACTTCCAGATGTAAGTTCCCTGCCATTAAGCTACTGAAGATTTAAAGAGTGAGGCAAAGTAACCTACATAAAATAGTAACCTATGTAGTTAGTATACACTGATATGGCTGATGACACTAAGCATGGTTTATGAAATCTCAGATTTTACGCTTTTGTAGGTCATGTCGATCATTTCTTTACATATCAGTGATAGGTGCCCCATTACTGTGGCACTCTATGATTCCAGTTTCTCTGCCAGTCCTAATTCTAGCCATTCCTACAGCAAGCAGATAAGGATCCCAACCTCAAATGTCCAGGGTCTGAAGATTTACTTCTTAAGAGCAGCAGAGAACGCACCTCTTTCCCTCTGGAATTGTCTAATGCTGACAAATAAGATATCCTACTAAAAGAACGGTATTATGATGGCCTGTTTTTTTCAGAGTCAAAAAAAAAACAAAACTCAAATATAAAACACAATGGAAAAAGGAGACATCTTCACAAGTCTTTGACCTTTCGTAGAAATGAAACACTCAGAGGACAAACAATGGAAGAGAGAGAGATTTGGGGCATTTAAACTGGCAGTATGCCACTTCAGTTTAGATCCTAGACATACCCATAACATCATCTTTAAAGCTATTTTTAAAAATATGTCATTACATAGCCTTTACATGTATGCTTAAAAATGAAAATATATAACCTGAGTAGTCTGAACCAACACAATTGTAACACGTAAACCCTATGAAAATTCAAATGTTAATTATAATCTTCCAATGCCATAAATTTTACATAAAAGAAATTTAACCATATTTCAGAAGAACAGTATTACAAATCACTCATTTTCTAGATTTTAAACTATAGTTTCAGACATTCTTTCATTTATAAAGTTACCCATTAACACTGCTCAAAGTCAATTAAAAATAGCTTTGAACAAAAGAAAATTATGTTTCATAAAGTCTTAATATTGTATTTTTGTCAAGAGTTAGATGAACTGGCCAGAAATATGAACTGTATTTTAAATATACTAGAGAGTCTCCATATTTCTAATAATGTTCCTTGCTTTTCATGGAGATAATTAATTTATAGAAGCAAATCTAATAATAAAAACAATAGTTAGAACAAAGATCATAATGACTAAGATCACATTCTTCAAGAAAGTGCTTAAAGATGATAAATGCAATGGAATCAAAGGTGGGTAATTTCTTATCATTAATTTAGAACCCTGCAATTATTGGCATAGAGGTCAGAAATTGGTAATAAACATGCATTAAAGGTTTTCCTATTCCAGGCTACTCCTCCACAAGAAATCCACCACAAAGAAAGGATTTTTAAGATTAGGCTCAAGCAGAAACTCATGTCTCCCTAATTTGAGCTTCCACATTTGACCCTGATGAGTTAGTTATATCATACTTAATTGGCACACAGGTATGGAAAACAGGGATAAAGCGGTACCTCACTCCTTTTTCAAGCATTTACAACTTTTTCCACATCCCCTTACTACCTACCAATCACCACCTCCTCCTCCCAAATGGAGGCAAGAATAAGGAATGTTTGGCTTTCACCTACCAGATTCAGATTCCTATCAAGTACAAAAGGTTGTCATCTTGCTAGGATAATGTCTCAAAACTCAGAAGACATGTGAAATGTAGTTGGCTTTATCAGATTACTATTTATAATTTTCTCTAAGAATAACATATAATTAGAAAATAAAATGTTTTAAAATATATTCCCAAATTAAACAATGCATTATTGGGGGTTTTTAAATTATAAGAAAAGCATAAAAAATAATATATAAAATCTATTTTAAAATATTAATCTATTTTATAGCACTTCTGCACTACTGCTAACCCCTAGGAAAATAATATAGGTTTCATACTTTTCCAAGCCTCAACCTTTACGAATACTTCTCAACCACCAGATGAAAAAATACTTCTCAACCACCAAAAAAGAAAAACATTCCAGTAAAACAAACTCCTTATTTTAGAATGAGTATGTACCAAGATCATTTTGTAAAAACAAAGATTCTTCTTGCAGAGTTGTCACCTAAGATATAGCAATTTGGGGCAACCATCCACAGTTCCTTTTTTTCTGTGGGAGAATGAATTGCTGCCAAAGAGGAGAAAGATGACTGCCAGTTGGTGCTAAAAAGGAACTGAGCCACCTGTTCACATAATCAGCACAGAAACCTCACCATCACCAGGCAAACAGAGTGGGACTAGCAAAAGCTCTAGAAACAAGTCTCTTCTATCTCCTACAGGATCCCCGAGACTTCACATTCCTCTTTTGTAACATCTCCTCCCCTTCTTTTGTTCCTCAAGGCTGTCATGCTTAATGTCTGTTTTAGCCATATTTCACCCATGTAACATGCTATCTACCCACCATTAAAGAAAAACAAAAACCAACAATTTGCTTTCCATCTATGCTCCTCCAGAAATGTCCTCCCAAAGAGAGGGACAAACGGAGATGGGGAAGATGATGAATACTGAAGATCATAAGAAATGCTAAAATGTCGGGTGGCAGATTAGCACAGGTGGTTAGAGTGCAGGCTCATAACACCAAGGTTGCCAGTTCAATTCCCACATGGGCCAAGGAGCTGCACCCTCTACAACTAGGTTGAAACAGCTACTTGATTTGGAGCTAATGGGTCCTGGAAAAATGCCCTCCACAACTATTGGGTTGTCAGAAAAGTCATGACGCATTTTTGCAACGAAAAACATAGAAAAAATACTTCATTACTTTTCTGATAACCCAATGGATTGAAACAACTACTTGACTTGAAGCTGGTGGGTCCTGGAAAAACACACTGTTCCCAGTAAAATTTCTTTAAAAAAAAAAGAAAAAGAAATGCTAAAATGTCAACTGTGAAAATTAAAAAAAAAAAAATACTCTTTCTCTAGAAGGCATCCAAATCTAAAAGGAATAAGTAAAACTGTCACTATTTTGCAGATGGCATGATGTTATAAAAAGAAACCCCTAAAGAAAGCCCAAAAAACTATTAGAATAAATAGATTCAGTAAAGTTGCAGGATACAAACTTAATATACAAAAATCTGTTGTGTTTCTGCACACTAATAACAAGCTATCAGAAAGAAATTAAGGGCCGGCCGAATGGCTCAGTTGGTTAAGAGCTCGCTCAAGAGTTTGAGCTCTGAGCAACAGCGGTTCGAGGCCAGCCCGAGCTGAGCAGCCGCTAAGCTGCCAATAGGTAGCAGGATGGCTCAGCTAAAAAAAAAAAAAAAAAAAAAAAAAAAAAGAAAGAAATTAAGAAAACAATTCAATTTACACCTGCATCAAAAAGAATAAAATACCTAGTAATAAATTTAACCAATAAGGACAAGACCTGTATGCTGAAAATTACAAGACAATGGTGAAAGAAATTGAAGACATAAATAAATGCAAAGATATTCCTCGCTCATGGATTGGAAGAATATTATTAAAATGTCCATACTATCCAAAGCAATCTACAGATTGTAATCCATATCAAAATCTCAATGGCATTTTTTGACAGAAATCAAACAAAAATCTACTCCAAGTGGATTAAATGACTTGAAAGTAAGACCTAAAGCCATAAAACTCGTAAAACAAAACATAGATGGTAAACTCCTCGACATGGTGATAATATTTAGGATATGACACCAAAAACAAAGGCAACAAAAGCAAAAATAAACAAGTGGGACTACATCAAACAAAAAAGCTTCTACACAGCAAAGGAAGCCATCAACAAAACGAAAGGGCAACTTACGGAAGGAGAAAATATTTGCAAACCATGTCTGACAAGCGGTTAATATGCAAAATACATAAAGACTCATACAACTCAATAGCAAAAAAACAAGCAATCCAATTTTTAAAAATGGATAGAGAATCTGAATAGATATTCAGATGGCCAACAGATAACATGAAAAGGTGCTCAAATCACTAATCATCAGGGAAATACAAATCAAAACCACAATGAGATTATCACCTCACACCTGTTAGAAGGCTACTATCAAAAAGACAAGAAATAAGTGTTGTTGAGGATGTAGCAAAAAGAGAATCCTTATGTGCTGTTGGTGGGAATGTAAATTGGTACAGCCACTATGAAAAATGGTATGAAGATTATTCAAAAAATTAAAAATAGGACTACTATATAATCCAGTAATTTCACTTGTGGGTATTAATCTGAAGAAAACAAAAACACTGACTCAAAACATATGTAATCCCATGCTCACTGCAGCATTATTACAATAGCCAAGAGATGGAAGCAACCTAAAGTGTCCATCAATAGATAAATGGATAAAGAAAATGTCAAACACACACACACACACACACACACACACACACACACACACACAGAGGAATATTATTCAGCCATAAAAAATAATGAAATATTGCCCTTTGTGACAATATAAATGGACCTTGATGTCATTATGTTAAGTGAAATAAGTCTAAGAAAGGCAGACAATATATGATCTCACTTATATGAGGAATCTAAAACAAAACAAAAAACAAACCCATAGATACAGAGAACAGACTGGTAGGTGCCAGAGGTGGGGGAGAGGGAAAAGTGTCAAGGTGGTCAGAAGGTACAAACTTGAAGTTATAAAATGAGTAAATCCTGGAGGTGTAATGTACAGCATGGTGACTACAATTCATAATACTGTACTGTATATTTGAAAGTTGCTAAGAGAGTACCTTAAAAGTTCTCATCACAAGAAAAAAAATGTGTGGTATGGATGTTACTGTGTGATTATTGCTCAATATAAAAAAATACCACTGAGACTAATGAAAATACTTATCACTGGATTAAAAAAAAAGAAGAGGAAAACGTGTGTGTGTGTGTCTGTTTACACACCCATGAGAGAGTTTACCAAGCATACCAAGCATTATAGGAATTAATATGAATAATCTCAATTAATCCTCATAAGAGCTCTATGAAGTAGACACTATTATTATGATTCACTTTTTATAGATAAGGAAACTGAGGTTGGAGAAGTCAAGTGTTTTCCAAAAGCTAACAAAGCTAGTGCTTGAAGAAGTTGAATTATGAAACCAGGTGATCTAATTTCATAGAGTATACTCTTAAAGAGCATTATGCTATTGATACACTGATACACTGATACACTTTGAAAAGGAAATGTACCCCCTAGATCTTTGTGTAAATGAAAAAGGTTAGCAGAAAGTGATATAGGTATATCCTAGAAGGCTTTGTTTATCCTGTCATAGCAGGGTATAAAAAAATGAGTTGTTTTGGTTTTTAATGTTTTCAAATCGTGGGGCAGTGTAAATGAGGTTAAGAACATAAGCCTGGTTGAAATCCAGTCCTTGCCTTAGCCACATCCCAACAGTTTGTTATTTAATTTCTAGGCCCATTTCCTTCACATCAAATAGGAATGATTACACTGATCTCACCCTTTCTTTAAAACGGGGTTCTATTTGTATTGAGATTCAAAAAAAAGGAGGCCTATTTTTTAAAAACATACTTGGCAAAATGCAACTGTTGCCACCACATAAGTATTGAACAGATCTGAAACATAGTTCTATTCACAAAAGCACAGTTTATAAAAATTTTTTCTAAATACTGTTCTTTTCTAAATACTGCTATTATTTGAGAATGTATCTAAAGAACATTGCTACCTGACCACTTACCTGTCCTTATGATTAGAGAAGAATTTTCAAGAAGTTAGTATGTTAATTATACGATTTGTTAACAATAACTGAGGTTGGATTAGATATCCCTCCTCTTTGCTAAACTCTATAAAGGTTACAAACAAGTAAAATACATGATCTCTGACTTCAGGAGTTTATAATCTAATTGTTATCACCCATAAAAGTTACATTAAGAAGAAATATTTGTTTTATGATCTGTAAGAGTTACAGAAAAAGATGTGTATAAGCTGGAGGATAAAGGTTGGTGAGACACTGAACTACCCTTGAAGAGTAATTAAGATTTAGACTGGTAAAGAGGAAAAAGAGGCATTCCAAATGGATGGTAAGCATGCAAAGGCAAAATGACAAAAATGAACATGACGTGCAGAAGACCATGAAGAGATAAATCTATTAGGACTATATGAAATATATTTCAATTGGGAAGGCACAACATTTATGAAGGAATTGGCTTGAAAATCTGACTAAGTAGTTTAGAATTACAATAATGAGCCACTAAAGCAAAGTTCTTAATATAAAACTTTAAACAATATTTAAATATATAGTTATGTTTCCTGAATTAGAAATATTCGCAGTAAAAAAAATGTTTTATATTTCATTAAATTTTACTTTAAAAATACAATATTAATTGTGGTTTTATATTTTTTTAAAGAAAAATAGACTTGTTTTAGAAATACTGAAATGTTTACAGATGAAGTGGTATAATTCTAGGATTTGCTTTGCTTCAAAATAGCAAAAAGGGGAAACGTGGGTGCCCTTTGTTGATAATTGTAGAAAGTTGATAAATAGAGGGAGGATGCTTATACTTTTCTGGCTACCACTTTTTTTATATGCTTAATATTTTCTATTACAATATTTTTTAATCTACCAAATTAGAGTATTACTGGGGAAAAAAAGATCAATATTCAGATAATGATTAATTGTACTCTAATATTTCCACAATTTATTTTTTACAACCACTTAAAGATGACAAAAGACTGACGTGAAATAGACTATTAGGGTCTATTAACCAAAGCTTTACAAACTAATAAAGTTAATGCAAGAAACTGCTTACTTCAGAGAAGCCTTCATAACTGCTGTCAATTTTAACTCAAAATAGTTTTACTGTATTTGTTTTCCACTTTTTTTTAAATTTTAGATACTGAAAATCCAACAGAAAGCAAATAACACTATTAAAATAAGTTAATTTCAATCTTAAACCACTTTGCTTTGTGGTTTCAGGTATTGAAACAAACTTTCGTGCAGTAACAATGTTAACAATACGTGCTGGCATGCATTCCAACAGAAGTAAATATCAGCAACACATGGCATTACCCACCCAATACCAAAATAATGATATAGGGGATTAATTCCATTTTTAATTCTTCCTGTTACCCACAAGTAGATGGCAACATAACAACAGTTTCAATAAAGCAAAAGTTACCCCTCTTCATAAATAGATGACCACTGCAACAAATTCCTCAACTCTTCTTCTAAATGAATGATTTGCTTTCACCCTGGCTTCAAGATATTTTATGTAAGGCAACTTTATTATTTTGAGTGTGCATTTCTTGAATTTCACCAGTAAAAAACATTTTATTAAGCCCAGCACTATGCCATGTATGTTATCTCATTTAATTTTCAATGCAACCTTATTTTACATATAAGAAAACAGGCTTAGAAAGATTAGATCCCTTGTTTGTGCAAAGTCCCACTGTGTTGAAGACAAGCTCTGAATCTACATCAATCACACATCAAAGTCCATGCTCATAATCACCTCACTCTACTGTCTCCCATAAAATTAAACCAGTGTATAATCAATGGTGTATATTATGGGCATAAAGATGCTCAGATAATCTGACAAATTTAAACAAGCATCATATCTTAAAGTGGACTTATGGGGTAATAATCTTTTTAATAAACTTCTAATTCAACAAAAGGATATAATCTATAAGTAAAAGACTACATGATCTTTTCTTCTCCTTATTTTACTGTATTTCCCATATTAGTTTTATAACAAAAAAATATTTAATAAGTCAATTTTAGTTTCAGATGAGTTCTTCTGATATTGAATGACATCCACAAAATTCACAAAATTTCTTATATAAATGCAAGTTTTCTGTTGAGTTCTAAAGAAAACGCGGTCATTTAATTACCTACAAAGTTAAGTAACAGTAAATTAAAATATTGCTATCAAATGTTGAAGCCAACCATTTCAATCTTGGAGCAACATGTTTACCATTATAGAATCAAAGGTCCTCAGAGAAAACACTGATCAGGCCTCAACACTTCCAAATAGTGAATGAGAACCATCTGGCAAACTAACTCCACTTTCAGAAGTTTGATTTTAAACGAAAATATTTTCCTGCTAGCAGCAACATACTGTTTACAGGGGGTACTTGTCAATAGGACAGAAGGGCCACTCAGCTCACCTGAACCTCGCCCGCTCAAGCAAAAAGAAAACGAAGAAGAATTAAGTAATATAAATGTCAATAGGAAAAGTTTCCTTGGGCGCTTTGAAAAAGGCAGGGTCTATCAAAAGTCCCTGGAAAATATAACGTTTCTAATTTTTCTCCCGGATACCTCTGCAGTTGTCTGAGCTGGGCTTTCTTTTCTTCTTTTTTTTTTTTTTTTTGGTGTAGGAAATGACCCTGGTCTGAACTCTATGCTGAGCAAGTGAAACGCCAATGAATTATCGATCTGCCGTGGGAATTGGATCTCGCTAGGTCTTCCCTCCTCTACTTCCCGGCAAGGAGCTGAGCGCCGAAATCCTTGAACTCCAGGACAAATCACGTCGGTCACCTCGCCAACACGCTCCATTCAGTCCCCACCCCGTTTCACCTGCGACGCTGACGCAGGTGAGCGCTTCTTTTAACAATCCCGCCCTGACAGATGTACAACCTCCGACAGTATATTAATTACTGCTGTGAAACAGCCCTTCTGAATGCGGTCTCAGTCGAATGAGACCCTCCCGAGCTGAAGTGCAAATTCAGACTCCCCACCAAATCCGTCCTTCTGGGATTAGAGAATCAGAAATGGTTACATTTTCCACACACACACACACACACACACACACACACACACACATTTTTCTCCGGAATTGTCGTAAGCCACATTCGGAGAAAGTGCTGACCCACACAGACACACATGCATGATTGCCATACCCATCACCTCATTCCCGACTGCCCTGGAAGAGTCTGGGGAACAGAAAAAAAGGTGAAGCGGGGGCTCCCTGTCACGCTCACGGTCTGTCCCCCAAAGTTTCGAGTGCACATTACGCTCCTGCAGCCGGAGCCTCCATAGAGGGAAAGAGAAGAAAGAAAAGGGGCGGGGAGCGGGGGGTTCTGCTGGAAGCCCGACGGGGCGCCCGTTCCGCGGACCGGATTTCCCTCTCTCCCCTTCTCCCCCACCCCCACCCTAGCCCGCCCGGCGGAATTCCTGCCCCGCAGCCCGCCGGGAACAATGCCGCGTCCG